>NW_025228063.1:184971-274296 GCF_018294505.1 Triticum aestivum
TATTACCATACCACTCTGGTGCGGATCTCACTCTGGTTTACCTACGAGATTTGGTAGTAACTTGATCTGAAGTTACATGATCATTATCATTAGCTTCCTCACTAATTGGTGTAGTAGTCACAGGAACAGATTTCTGTGATGAACTACTTTCCAATAAGGGAGCATGTACAGTTACCTCATCAAGTTCTACTTTCCTCCCACTCACTTCTTTCGAGAGAAACTCCTTCTCTAGAAACACTCCGAATTTAGCAACAAAAGTCTTGCCTTCGGATTTGTGATAGAAGGTGTACCCAACAGTCTCCTTTGGGTATCCTATGAAGACATATTTCTCCGATTTGGGTTTGAGCTTATTAGGATGAAACTTTTTCATATAAGCATCACAACCCCAAACTTTAAGAAACAACAACTTTGGTTTCTTGCCAAACCACAGTTCAGATTGTGTCATCTCAACGGACTTAGATGGTGCCCTATTTAACGTGAATGCAGCTGTCTCTAATGCATAACCCCAAAATGATAGTGGTAGATCGGTAAGAGACATCATAGATCGCACCATGTCTAATAAAGTACGGTTATGACGTTCGGACACACCATTACATTGTGGTGTTCCAGGTGGCGTGAGTAGTGAAACTATTTCACATTGTTTTAATTTTGAAGACCAAACTCGTAACTCAAATATTTTACCTCTGCGATCATATCGTAGAAACTTTATTTTCTTGTTACGATGATTTTTCACTTCACTTTGAAATTCTTTGAACTTTTCAAATGTTTCAGACTTATGTTTTATCAAGTAGATATACTCATATCTGCTCAAATCATTTGTGAAGATCAGAAAATAATGATACTTGTCGCGAGCCTCAATATTTATCGGACCACATACATCAGTATGTATGATTTCCAACAAATCTGTTGCTCGCTCCATTGTTCCGAAGAACAGAGTCTTAGTCATCTTGCCCATGAGGCATGGTTCGCAAGCATCAACTGATTCATAATCAAGTGATTCCAAAATCCCATCAGGCATGCGCTTTACACCAATATGACCTAAACGGCAGTGCTACAAACAAGTTGCACTATCATTATTAACTTTGCATCTTTTGGTTTCAATATTATGATTATGTGTATCACTATGATCGAGATCCAATGAACTATTTTCATTGGGTGTGTAACCATATAAGGTTTTATTCATGTAAACAGAACAACAATTTATTCTCTTACTTAAATGAATAACCGTATTACAATAAACATGATCGAATCATATTCATGCTTAACACAAACACCAAATAACACTTATTCAGGTTCAACACTAATCCCGAAAGTATAGGGAGTGTGCGATGATGATCATATCAATCTTGGAACCACTTCCAACACACATCGTCACTTCACCCTTAACTAGTCTCTGTTTATTCTGCAACTCCCGTTTCGAGTTACTAATCTTAGCAACTGATCCAGTATCAAATTGATAGAGGCAAAGGTGTCCCGTCTTTCGATGAGATGGTGGATTTCGCTTTGGTGGAAGTCGACTTTGACGATCCGACTACGAACGTGCGAGGACGTCGCGCCTTAGCAATCGCTAAACCAACTCCGAGAGGTTATTGACCACGCCGGAGCACGATCAACCTGACCACGAGGGTCTGTTTCCTGCGAGCAAACGAAGAACAAGCAAGAAACTAAGATTGCAATCTGGATATTGCGAATATAAGATGAAAGCTTTATTGATCAAGGTGGGGTTCTGTGACGCCTTTGTCTGGTCGTTGAACACAAACGAAGTACGCGAAGTTGCAACTATGGCGAACTTTTAATCTAAACAAAACCCAAAGTCTAAACGATGCCCTAAGGGCTGTATATATGGAGGAAGAGGGGGGAATTTCGTGGCCCTTGGTGGAGGGGTCCGAAATCAACCCTATCTCTTGTTTCCCCACACATACGGACTCTAAAAATAGCCTATACTTATGTATTTCGAAATTACATGGGCCTGGCCCAATAATAAGGTGACGCAGCACCTAAAATAGCCTCGGGACGAAATTTATGAAGTGGCATCTTGTATATTTCGTCCAAGGCTTCATGCACCCATTATGGTGGCTTCAAAGTCCTGAAATCATCACTTGTAACTCCGTTATTGTTCCCCTTGCGCATGCCATCATCTCCATGCTTGTTCTTACTCCAATGTTCATCCTTCTCCAAGCTAGGCCCTTCATTTGTAAGCAAAACAAATGTATCCAATTTAGGCAGCATCATATTCTCATGAACATTAGAATCATTACCAAGAAACGAAAGTACCTGGTAATTTAGTTGGCGTGCACGAGCTCTAGTAATTGGTCCAGTATGTATAGCAGCAGGGGCTGTGGGTGTAACAATTGTATTGATGTCCTCATCACACTAGATGGTTTATTATTAGGTTTCATTTGTTGCTCAAATTCTTTTGCCACAATCTTATTTTCACTCTTATTCGTCTCCTGTTTTGCTTTATTAGCTCTATTAATATCATCTTTCAAAATGGAATCAGGAGTCATAGGAAGCAAAGTAATATTTTTATCCTTATGAACAAGAGTATAGTGATTGTTTCTACCATGGTGTACAGAATTTTTATCAAATTGCCATGGTCTACCAAGTAATAAGGAACATGCTTGCATAGGTACCACATCACAATCAACATAATCAGCATATGTAGAGATACTAAAATGCACACGAACAGTACGTGTTACCTTAACCTTGCCGCTGTTGTTGAACCATTGGATGTAGTAAGGATGTGGATGTGGTCTTGTGGTGAGAGAAAGCTTCTTGATAGAGGCAAAGGTGTCCCGTCTTTCGATGAGATAGTGGATTTCGCTTTGGTGGAAGTCGACTTTGACGATCCGACTACGAACGTGCGAGGACGTCGCGCCTTAGCAATCGCTAAACCAACTCCGAGAGGTTATTGACCACGCCGGAGCACGATCAACCTGACCACGAGGGTCTGTTTCCTGCGAGCAAACGAAGAACAAGCAAGAAACTGAGATTGCAATCTGGATATTGCGAATATAAGATGAAAGCTTTATTGATCAAGGTGGGGTTCTGTGACGCCTTTGTCTGGTCGTTGAACACAAACGAAGTACGCGAAGTTGCAGCTATGGCGAACTTTAATCTAAACAAAACCCAAAGTCTAAACGGTGCCCTAAGGGCTGTATATATGGAGGAAGAGAGGGGGAATTTCGTGGCCCTTGGTGGAGGGGTCCGAAATCAACCCTATCTCTTGTTTCCCCACACATACGGACTCCAAAAAGAGCCTATACAAATGTATTTCGAAATTACATGGGCCTGGCCCAATAAAAAGGTGACGCAGTACCTATAATAGTCTCTGGACGAAATTTATGAAGTGGCATCTTGTATATTTCGTCCAAGGCTTCATGCACTCGTTATGGTGGCTTCAAAGACCTGAAATCATCACTTGTAACTCCGTTCTTGTTCCCCTTGCGCATGCCATCATCTCCATCCTTGTTCTTGCTCCAATGTTCATCCTTCTCCAAGCTAGGCCCTTCATTTGTAAGCAAAACAAATGTATCCAATTTAGGCAGCATCATATTCTCATGAACATTAGAATCATTACCAAGAAACGAAAGTACCTGCTAATTTAGTTGGCGTGCGCGAGCTCTAGTAATTGGTCCTGTATGTATAGCAGGAGGGGCTGTGGTGTAACAATGGTATTGATGTCCTCATCGGAGGCAATCAAGGAAAGCATGTAGCAATCAATGGGACATGGCATATGTGAAGGAATGACATTGTTGCAACCACACATGTGATAGGAGCAAGTAATCCAAGAATTGGATGCAACATGAGAAAGCATAGAAATCAAGTCATGCAAATTAGTGGAGCGAAGATGCAACACACTAGAGAAAATCATGGCAATCATGTCATGCGAGCAAAGAGTAGGCATAGGCAATGCACATGGCATATCACAAGCACGATCACAAAGCAAGATCATAGTATCATCATAGGAATGTGGCATAAATGGAACATGGCAATAACAAGCAATATCTCCACCAAGCTTGCAAATACACATAGAAGTAGTAGAATCAATCATCACGTGTAATGCAAAGCATGGGTCACAAATGCATGGCAAATGCATAGGAATGAGCTTGATAGAGGCAAAGGTGTCCCGTCTTTCGATGAGATGATGGATATCACTTTGGTGGCAGTCGACTTTGACGATCCGACTACGAACGTGCGAGGACGTCGCGCCTTAGCAATCGCTAAACCAGCTCCGAGAGGTTATTGACCACGCCGGAGCACGATCAACCTGACCACGAGGGTCTGTTTCCTGCGAGCAAACGAAGAACAAGCAAGAAACTGAGATTGCAATCTGGATATTGCGAATATAAGATGAAAGCTTTATTGATCAAGGTGGGGTTCTGTGACGCCTTTGTCTGGTCGTTGAACACAAACGAAGTACGCGAAGTTGCAGCTATGGCGAACTTTTAATCTAAACAAAACCCAAAGTCTAAACGATGCCCTAAGGGCTGTATATATGGAGGAAGAGGGGGGGAATTTCGTGGCCCTTGGTGGAGGGGTCCGAAATCAACCCTATCCCTTGTTTCCCCATACATACGGACTCTAAAAATAGCCTATACTTATGTATTTCGAAATTACATGGGCCTGGCCCAATAATAAGGTGACGCAGCACCTAAAATAGCCTCGGGACGAAATTTATGAAGTGGCATCTTGTATATTTCGTCCAAGGCTTCATGCACCCATTATGGTGGCTTCAAAGTCCTGAAATCATCACTTGTAACTCCGTTCTTGTTCCCCTTGCGCATGCCATCATCTCCATGCTTGTTCTTGCTCCAATGTTCATCCTTCTCCAAGCTAGGCCCTTCATTTGTAAGCAAAACAAATGTATCCAATTTAGGCAGCATCATATTCTCATGAACATTAGAATCATTACCAAGAAACGAAAGTACCTGGTAATTTAGTTGGCGTGCACGAGCTCTAGTAATTGGTCCAGTATGTATAGCAGCAGGGGCTGTGGGTGTAACAATTGTATTGATGTCCTCATCACAAATACTGAGGGGTTGCTATAAACACTAGTAAAGTACACATCAATAACATGCATATCAAATATACTTATGTTTACTTTGCCATCCTTCTTATCTGCCAATCACTTGGGGTAGTTCCGCTTCTAGTGACTAGTCCCTTTGCAGTAGAAACACTTAGTCTCAGGCTTAGGACCAGACTTGGGCTTCTTCACTTGAGCAGCAACTTGCTTGCTGTTCTTCTTGAAGTTCCCCTTCTTCCCTCTGCCCTTTTCTTGAAACTAGTGGTCTTGTCTACCATCAACACTTTTCTCGATTTCTACCTTCGTCAATTTCCGCATTACGAAGAGCTTGGGAATCGTTTCCGTTATCCCTTGCATATCATAGTTCATCACGAAGTTCTACTAACTTGGTGATGGTGACTAGAGAATTCTGTCAATCACTATTTTATCTGGAAGATTAACTCCCACTTGATTCAAGCGATTGTTGTACTCAGACAATCTGGGCACATGCTCACTAGTTGAGCGAGTCTCCTCCATCTTTTAGCTATAGAACTTGTTGGAGACTACATATCTCTCAACTCGGGTATTTGCTTGAAATATTAACTTCAACTCCTGGAACATCTCATATGCTCCATGACGTTCAAAACGTCTATGAAGTCCCGATTCTAAGCCATTAAGCATGGTGCACTAAATTATCAAGTAGTCATCATATTGAGCTAGCCAAACGTTCATAACGTCTGCATCTGCTCCTGCAATAGGTCCGTCACCTAGCGGTGCATCAAGGACATAATTTTTCTGTGCAGCAATGAGGATAAACCTCAGATCACGGATCCAATCCGCATCATTGCTACTAACATCTTTCAACACAATTTTCTCTAGGAACATATCAAAATAAACACATGAAAGCAATAACGCGAGCTATTGATCTACAACATAATTTGCAAAATACTACCAGGACTAAGTTCATGATAAATTTAAGTTCAAATAATCATATTACTTAAGAACTCCCACTTAGATAGACATCCCTCTAATCCTCTAAGTGATCACGTGATCCAAATCAACTAAATCATGTCTGATCATCACGTGAGATGGAGCAGTTTCATTGGTGAACATCACTATGTTGATCATATCTACTATATGATTCACGCTCGACCTTTCGGTCTCCGTGTTCCGAGGCCATATCTTCATATGCTAGGCTCGTCAAGTATAACCCGAGTATTCTGCGTGTGCAAAACTGGCTTGCACCCGTTGTAGATGGACGTAGAGCTTATCACACTCGATCATCACGTGGTGTCTGGGCACGATAAACTTTGGCAACCGTGCATACTCAGGGAGAAAACTTCTTGATAATTAGTGAGAGACCATCTTAAAATGCTACCGCCAATCAAAGCAAAATAAGATGTATAACAGAAAAACATCATATGCAATCAAAATATGTGACATGATATGGCCATCATCATCTTGTGCCTTTGATCTCCATCTCCAAAGCATCGTCATGATTTCCATCGTCACCGGCATGACACCATGATCTCCATCATCTTGATCTATATCAATATGTCGTCACATGGTCGTCTCGCCAACTATTGCTCTTGCAACTATTGCTATCGCATAGCGATAAAGTAAAGCAATTATTTGGCGCTTGCATCTTATGCAATAAAGAGACAACCATAAGGCTTTTGCCAGTTGCCGATAACTTCAACAAAACATGATCATCTCATATAACAACTTATATCTCATCATGTTTTGACCATATCACATCACAACATGTCCTGCAAAAACAAGTTAGACGTCCTCTACTTTGTTGTTGCAAGTTTTACGTGGCTGCTACGGGCTTAAGCAAGAACAATCTCACCTACGCATCAAAACCACAACGATAGTTTGTCAATTTGACTCCGTTTTAACCTTCGCAAGGACCAGGCATAGCCACACTCGGTTCAACTAAAGTTGGAGAGACTGTCGCCCGCAAGCCACCTATGTGCAAAGCACGTCGGGAGAACCGGTCTCGCGTAAGCGTACGCGTAATGTCGGTCCGGGTCGTCTCGTCCAACAATACCGCCGAACCAAAGTATGACATGCTGGTAGGCAGTATGACTTATATCGCCCACAACTCACTTGTGTTCTACTCATGCATATAACATGATGAGGACATCAATACCATTGTTACACCCACAGCCCCTACTGCTACATATACGGGACCAATTACTAGAGCTCACGCACGCCAATTAAATTATCAGGTACTTTCGTTTCTTGGTAATGATTCTAATGTTCATGAGAATATGATGCTGCCTAAATTGGATACATTTGTTTTGCTTACAAATGAAGGGCCTAGCTTGGAGAAGGATGAACATTGGAGCAAGAACAAGCATGGAGATGATGCCATGCGCAAGGGGAACAAGAACGGAGTTACAAGTGATGATTTCAGGACTTTGAAGCCACCATAATGGGTGCATGAAGCCTTGGACGAAATATACAAGATGCCGCTTCATAAATTTCGTCCTGAGGCTATTATAGGTGCTGCATCACCTTTTTATTGGGCCAGGCCCATGTAATTTCGAAATACATAAGTATAGGCTATTTTTAGAGTCCGTATGTGTGGGGAAACAAGAGATAGGGTTGATTTCGGACCCCTCCACCAAGGGCCACGAAATTCCCCCTCTCTTCCTCCATATATACAGCCCTTAGGGCACCGTTTAGACTTTGGGTTTTGTTTAGATTAAAAGTTCGCCATAGCTGCAACTTCGCGTACTTCGTTTGTGTTCAACGACCAGACAAAGGCGTCACAGAACCCCACCTTGATCAATAAAGCTTTCATCTTATATTCGCAATATCCAGATTGCAATCTCAGTTTCTTGCTTGTTCTTCGTTTGCTCGCAGGAAACAGACCCGCGTGGTCAGGTTGATCGTGCTCCGGCGTGGTCAATAACCTCTCGGAGTTGGTTTAGCGATTGCCAAGGCGCGACGTCCTCGCACGTTCGTAGTCGGATCGTCAAAGTCGACTGCCACCAAAGCGATATCCATCATCTCATCGAAAGATGGGACACCTTTGCCTCTATCAAGTGGTATCAGATTTCCAGGTTGCTCGGTGAGATTTTACAGTTTTTCGTAGTTTAGATCGAGTCTGTTCTTCATACCTATAGTCCACGAAAAAGCCAAAAAAAATTAGGGTTAGTTCATCCCATCCGAACCAATCTGAGCCTTGCATAATCTTTTCTGTATTTGCTTTGTTGAATTTGCGGTTGCATCATCGTGTCCAGTTGCTGGTCTTAGCGTCTAGTCTTTTAGAGTTTCGAGTTCTGTTCACAGGTTGTCACGTCGCCGCTGCCATATATCACCACCGCATCATCATCGTCGCTGTTGCCATATACCACCACCACATATTCACCATCAATCCGAATCCATATACGCCACCACATATCCGCCGCCATCACGCCAATCCGAGTTCACCTGCAACATATATCCGCCACCTGTCCGTGTTCCACCAGATTCATCTCCGCCACCAGTCCGAGTTCCACCAGATTCATCTCCGCCACCAGTTCTAGTCCGAGTCCAGTAATTGTTGCATTGTTCTCGATTTCCAGATCGCGCAATACTCCGAGTCGTGACAGAGAAGGACACCCCAACTTCCGAGCCATCCGCAGAAGAAAAATAGTTCCAATTTCAAAAAAAAAAACTAAGTCTGGAAAATTCTGGCTAGGCAGTTTTTAGACCATTTGTAGACTTTTTCGAAAAAAATTGTTGCGGAGCAAAAAAAAAAGAGGAAAAAAAGTGAAAAAAAAGAGAAAAAAAAATTCAGAGTGTGCTCCTCCCTTGTTTACGTGCCGCGCCGTGATTTTGTTGGTGTTCTAGGCTCGCGTCTCTAGCACAGTCTAGCCTAGGACCAGCACAGTACCGTCGTTGAGCGTTTATTCAACTTTGCATCTCTGAATTGATTATTGCTGACCCTTTTTGCTACCATATTATAAGCCTTCCCAGCTCCACATACATCTACGTCGTGCGTTTGACTCTCCCTGGTAATCGCTCTATCCAAGCTTTGAGAGTTTTGACTACAACGGTTGCCGATCACCGCCTGTTGCTGGGTAAGAACTGGTAAGAATTTGAGTTTTGCTTGACGGATTTGTGACACCCACCACCACCACTTGTTCGTAGTCTGTAGGATCATATTCTTGTGTGTTTCTATTGCTGCTAAGCATGCCAGGATCACAAGCCGACGAGATTGACTGGGAGAATTTATCGAACAAGAAGCTTCATGATAAGTTTCAGCAAATGATGACTGAACAGGTGCAAGATGTGCTGAACAATTTTGAAGAGGCCATGGAGAAGATCACTGGCCTTGAGAAGATGTTCGAAACAAAGCTCGATAACAAGTTTAATGAATTGCTCGCGCGTCTTCCACCACCACCACCCGCTGTACCTAACGCACCTCTCCAACAACAACAACAACGACTACCTCCACGTCGCGAAACAGACCTCCGCCGAGCAAGCCGTGTTCCTCTTGCGTTTGGTCAAACTGTTGGTGCTGCTGTTGATACTTCTGTGGCTCCTGCTGCTGATGCGGAGGAGGATGATTATGTGGGAGATTATGAGGATGAGGTTGATCAAAATCAGCACTACGTGCAGCCACCTGTACCACCACCAGCAGGTCGACCTCAGGTATATATTCGTAATGGTAGGCCTGCACCACCACCTCAGGTACGAGATGATGTCCATATTCCTAAACTGAAATTGAATATTCCACCATTTGAGGGTAGATATGTTCCTGATATATATCTTACTTGGGAGTTAGAAACTGAACAACGATTTACATGTTTACAATATCCTGAGGAGAGACGAGTTGCTGCTGCTGTTTGTGCTTTCACTAGTTTTGCATGTGTATGGTGGTCTGAACATTGTAGATTATATCCTATTCCAACTACTTGCGCTGCTTTGAAAACTGCTATGCGTACGCGTTGGGTTCCACCATATTATCAACGTGAATTGCTTCAGAAATTGCAGCGTTTAAGACAAGGGAAAAATTCTGTAGAAGAATATTATCAGGACTTACAAACTGGCATGATTAGATGTGGTATTGTTGAGGAGAATGAAGCTATGCTTGCACGTTTTCTGGGTGGATTAAATAGAGAGATTCAGACCATTCTAGACTATAAGGAGTATACTAATATCACTCGTTTATTCCATCTTGCTTGTAAAGCTGAACATGAAGTGCAGGATCGACAAGCATTGGCGCGATCTAACTTTTCTGCAGGCCGACCTTCATCATGGACACCGCGTGCATCTTCTACTTCAACTGCACCAGCACCTCAATCAGGTGCCTCCTCCAGTCGTGATACAAGAAAACAGGCACAACCACTATTATCTGCCAAGAGCGCACCTGCTGGGCCTGCACAGAGTTCTTCTTCTTCCATGGCATCAACAGGGCACACAAGTGATATTATTTGTCGTCTTTGTAAGGGAGGAGGTCATTATGCGAGAGAATGCAAATCTCCGCGTGTGATGATTGCTACCGCGGATGGTGGATATGAGTCCGCTAGTGACTATGATGAGGAGACTTTGGCTCTTATTACACGTGAAGAACATGGTGGAGATGATTCTGATCATGAGACACAATACATGGCTCCTGAAGACGCTGACAGGCATGAATGTTTAGTTGCTCAACGTGTTTTGAGTGTGCAGGTCACACAAGCTGAGCAAAATCAGAGGCACAATTTGTTCCATACCAAGGGAGTTGTGAAGGAACGTTCTGTGCGCGTCATCATAGACGGAGGGAGCTGCAACAACTTGGCTAGCATGGAGATGGTGGAGAAGCTTTCTCTCACCACAAGACCACATCCACATCCTTACTACATCCAATGGTTCAACAACAGCGGCAAGGTTAAGGTAACACGTACTGTTCGTGTGCATTTTAGTATCTCTACATATGCTGATTATGTTGATTGTGATGTGGTACCTATGCAAGCATGTTCCTTATTACTTGGTAGACCATGGCAATTTGATAAAAATTCTGTACACCATGGTAGAAACAATCACTATACTCTTGTTCATAAGGATAAAAATATTACTTCGCTTCCTATGACTCCTGATTCCATTTTGAAAGATGATATTAATAGAGCTAATAAAGCAAAACAGGAGACGAATAAGAGTGAAAATCAGATTGTGGCAAAAGAATTTGAGCAACAAATGAAGCCTAATAATAAACCATCTAGTGTTGCTTCTGAAATTAAATTGAAAAGTGCATGTTTATTTGCCACCAAATCTGATATTGATGAGCTAGATTTCAGCAAATCTGTTTGCTATGCTTTTGTGTGCAAAGAGGCATTATTTTCATTCGAGGACGTGCCTTCCTCTTTGCCTCCTGCTGTCACTAACATTTTGCAGGAGTTCGCTGACGTCTTTCCACAAGACGTGCCACCGGGATTACCGCCTATTCGAGGGATTGAGCATCAGATTGACTTAATTCCCGGTGCTTCACTGCCAAACCGTGCACCATACCGTACCAATCCAGAGGAGATGAAGGAGATTATGCGTCAAGTACAAGAGCTTCTCGACAAAGGTTATATACGCGAATCCCTTAGTCCTTGTGTTGTTCCTATTATTCTAGTGCCGAAAAAGGATGGTACATCACATATGTGTGTTGATTGTAGAGGCATTAATAATATTACTATTCGTTATCGTCATCCTATTCCTAGGCTAGATGATATGCTTGATGAATTGAGTGGCTCTACAATATTCTCCAAAGTTGATTTACGTAGTGGATACCATCAAATTCGTATGAAATTGGGAGATGAATGGAAAACAGCATTCAAAACTAAGTTTGGATTATATGAGTGGTTAGTCATGCCTTTTGGGTTAACTAATGCACCTAGTACTTTCATGAGATTAATGAACGAAGTTTTACGTGCTTTCATTAGACGATTTGTGGTAGTTTACTTTGATGACATATTGATTTATAGCAGATCTTTGGAAGAACATTTGGAACATTTACGTGCTGTTTTTATTGCTCTACGTGATGCACGTTTGTTTGGTAACCTTGGGAAGTGCACCTTTTGCACCGACCGAGTATCTTTTCTTGGCTATGTTGTTACTCCACAGGGAATTGAAGTTGATAAAGCCAAGATTGAAGCTATTGAGAGTTGGCCGCAACCCAAAACGGTCACACAAGTGAGGAGTTTTCTTGGCCTCGCTGGATTCTATAGGCGTTTTGTGAGAGATTTCAGCACCATTGCTGCACCTCTCAATGAGCTTACAAAGAAAGATGTGCCTTTTCTTTGGGGTACCGCACAGGAAGAAGCCTTCTCAGTATTGAAAGATAAGTTGACACATGCTCCTTTACTCCAACTTCCTGATTTTAATAAGACTTTTGAGCTTGAATGTGATGCTAGTGGAATTGGATTAGGCGGTGTGTTATTACAAGATGGCAAACCTGTTGCATAATTTTCTGAAAAATTGAGTGGGCCTAGTCTGAATTATTCTACTTATGATAAAGAATTATATGCTCTTGTTCGGACTTTAGAAACATGGCAACATTATTTATGGCCCAAATAATTTGTTATACATTCTGATCATGAATCTTTGAAACATATTAAAAGTCAAGCTAAACTGAATCGTAGACATGCTAAATGGGTTGAATTCATTGAGACTTTTCCTTATGTCATTAAACACAAGAAGGGCAAAGAAAATGTTATTGCTGATGCATTGTCTCGCCGCTATACTATGCTTTCACAACTTGACTTCAAAATATTTGGTTTGGAGACCGTCAAAGATCAATATGTGCATGATGCTGATTTTAAAGATGTAATGCAGAATTGTAAAGAAGGAAGAATGTGGAACAAGTTCGTCGTTAACGATGGATTTGTGTTTCGTGCTAACAAGCTATGCATTCCAGCTAGCTCCGTTCGTCTTTTGTTGTTGCAGGAGGCGCATGGAGGAGGATTAATGGGACACTTTGGCGTGAAGAAGACGGAGGACGTACTTGCTACACATTTCTTTTGGCCAAAGATGAGACAGGATGTTGAGCGTTTTATTGCTCGATGCACTACATGTCAAAAAGCTAAGTCACGACTCAATCCTCATGGTTTATATATGCCTTTGCCTGTACCTAGTGTTCCTTGGGAGGATATATCTATGGACTTTGTTTTAGGTTTACCTCGAACAAAGAAGGGGAGGGATAGCATAT
Organism: Triticum aestivum; assembly: GCF_018294505.1. NCBI lineage: Eukaryota > Viridiplantae > Streptophyta > Magnoliopsida > Poales > Poaceae > Triticum > Triticum aestivum. The sequence goes on from NW_025228063.1 coordinate 198,147, forward strand.
TTGTTGTCGTGGATAGATTCTCGAAAATGACACACTTTATACCATGTCATAAAAGCGATGATGCTGTTAATGTTGCTGATTTGTTCTTTCGTGAAATTATTCGCTTGCATGGTGTGCCAAATACTATTGTTTCAGATCGTGATACTAAATTTCTTAGCCACTTTTGGAGATGTTTATGGGCTAAGTTGGGGACTAAACTGCTTTTTAGTACTACTTGTCACCCCCAAACTGATGGACAAACTGAAGTAGTCAATAGATCGTTGTCTACTATGCTTAGGGCTGTTTTGAAGAATAATAAGAAAATGTGGGAGGAATGCTTGCCTCATATTGAATTTGCTTATAATCGTTCATTGCATTCTACTACTAAGATGTGCCCTTTTGAAGTTGTGTATGGTTTCCTACCTCGTGCACCTATTGATTTGTTGCCTCTTCCATCTTCGGAGAAGGTTAATTTTGATGCTAAACAACGTGCTGAATTGATTTTTGAAAATGCATGAGTTAACTAAGGAAAACATTGAGCGTATGAATGCTAAATATAAACTTGCTGGAGATAAGGGTAGAAAACATGTTGTGTTTGCACCTGGAGATCTTGTTTGGTTACATTTGCGTAAGGATAGATTTCCTGATTTGCGCAAATCAAAGCTAATGCCACGTGCTGATGGTCCCTTTAAGGTGTTAGAGAAAATAAATGATAATGCATATAAACTTGAGCTGCCTGCAGATTTTGGGGTTAGTCCCACTTTTAACATTGCAGATTTGAAGCCTTATTTGGGTGAGGAAGATGAGTTTCCGTCGAGAACGACTTCATTTCAAGAAGGGGAGGATGATGAGGACATCAATACCATTGTTACACCCACAGCCCCTACTGCTACATATACGGGACCAATTACTAGAGCTCGCGCACGCCAATTAAATTATCAGGTACTTTCGTTTCTTGGTAATGATTCTAATGTTCATGAGAATATGATGCTGCCTAAATTGGATACATTTGTTTTGCTTACAAATGAAGGGCCTAGCTTGGAGAAGGATGAACATTGGAGCAAGAACAAGCATGGAGATGATGCCATGCGCAAGGGGAACAAGAACGGAGTTACAAGTGATGATTTCAGGACTTTGAAGCCACCATAATGGGTGCATGAAGCCTTGGACGAAATATACAAGATGCCACTTCATAAATTTCGTCCCGAGGCTATTATAGGTGTTGCGTCACCTTTTTATTGGGCCAGGCCCATGTAATTTCGAAATACATAAGTATAGGCTATTTTTAGAGTCCGTATGTGTGGGGAAACAAGAGATAGGGTTGATTTCGGACCCCTCCACCAAGGGCCACGAAATTCCCCCTCTCTTCCTCCATATATACAGCCCTTAGGGCACCGTTTAGACTTTGTGTTTTGTTTAGATTAAAAGTTCGCCATAGCTGCAACTTCGCGTACTTCGTTTGTGTTCAACGACCAGACAAAGGCGTCACAGAACCCCACCTTGATCAATAAAGCTTTCATCTTATATTCGCAATATCCAGATTGCAATCTCAGTTTCTTGCTTGTTCTTCGTTTGCTCGCAGGAAACAGACCCGCGTGGTCAGGTTGATCGTGCTCCGGCGTGGTCAATAACCTCTCGGAGTTGGTTTAGCGATTGCCAAGGCGCGACGTCCTCGCACGTTCGTAGTCGGATCGTCAAAGTCGACTGCCACCAAAGCGATATCCATCATCTCATCGAAAGACGAGACACCTTTGCCTCTATCATAACATCAAACCATAAAACCTAGGCTCGGATGCCACTGTTAGGGAACGTAGTAATTTCAAAAAAATTCCTACGCACACGCAAGATCATGTGATGCATAGCATCGAGAGGGGAGAGTGTGATCTACGTACCCTTGTAGACCGACAGCGGAAGCGTTAGCACAACGCGGTTGATGTAGTCGTACGTCTTCACGGCCCGACCGATCAAGCACCGAAACTACGGCACCTCCGAGTTTTAGCACACGTTCAGCTCGATGACGATCCCCGGACTCCGATCCAGCAAAGTGTCGGGGAAGAGTTCCGTCAGCACGACGGCGTGGTGACGATCTTGATGTACTACTGCTGCAGGGCTTCGCCTAAGCACCGCTACAATATTATCGAGGACTATGGTGGCTGGGGGCGCCGCACACGGCTAAGAATAAGATCACGTGGATCAACTTGTGTGTCTCTGGGGTGCCCCTTGCCTCAGTATATAAAGGATGGAGGAGGAGGAGGCCTGCCAAGGCTAGGTGCGGCCAGGATGTGGAGTCCTACTAGGACTCCAAGTCCTAGTAGGAGTCCACCAAGAGGGGAGGAAGGGAGAAGGAAGTGGAGGAGAGGGAGAGTTGGCCGACCCCCTTTTCCCTAGTCCAATTCGGACCAGAGGGGGGGGGGCGCAGCAGCCCCTTGGCCCTTTCTTCTCTTCCCACTAAAGCCCATCAAGGCCCATTGCTTCTCCCGTAACTACCCGGTACTCCGAAAATACCCGAATCACTCGGAACCTTTCCGATGTCCGAATATAGTCGTCCAATATATCAATCTTTACGTCTCGACCATTTCGAGACTCCTCATCATGTCCCCGATCTCATCCGGGACTCCGAACTCCTTCGGTACATCAAAACTCATAAAATCATAATATAACTGTCATCGAAACCTTAAGCGTGCGGACCCTACGGGTTCGAGAACAATGTAGACATGACCGAGACACGTCTCTGGTCAATAACCAATAGCGGGACCTGGATGCCCATATTGGCTCCTACATATTCTACGAAGATCTTTTATTGGTCAGACCGCATAACAACATACGTTGTTCCCTTTCTCATCGGTATGTTACTTGCCCGAGATTCGATCGTCGGTATCCAATACCTAGTTCAATCTCGTTACCGGCAAGTTTCTTTACTCGTTCCGTAATACATCATCTCACAACTAACTTATTAGTTGTAATGCTTGCAAGGCTTATGTGATGTGCATTACCGAGAGGGCCCAGAGATACCTCTCCGACAATCGGAGTGACAAAACCTAATCTCGAAATACGCCAACCCAACATGTACCTTTGGAGACAGCTGTAGTACTCCTTTATAATCACCCAGTTACGTTGTGACGTTTGGTAGCACCCAAAGTGTTCCTCCGGTAAACGGGAGTTGCATAATCTCATAGTTATAGGAACATGTATAAGTCATGAAGAAAGCAATAGCAACATACTAAACGATCGGGTGCTAAGCTAATGTAATGGGTCATGTCAATCACAACATTCTCCTAATGATGTGATCCCGTTAATCAAATAACAACTCTTTTGTTTATGGTTAGGAAACATAACCATCTTCGATTAACGAGCTAGTCAAGTAGAGGCATACTAGTGACACTTTGTTTGTCTATGTATTCACACAAGTATTATGTTTCCGGTTAATACAATTCTAGCATGAATAATAAACATTTATCATGATATAAGGAAATAAATAATAACTTTATTATTGCCTCTAGGGCATATTTCCTTCAGCGCCGTGGTAAGTGGCGCGGTTGGGTTACCTACGTCCGTATTGATGAGAATCCCGTAAAAGGGGGTACACGATCTCTGCTTTGACAAGACGTGCCAAGGAAACCGCCTCGCAAAACATGCTGAGGTGGAAAAGTGAAAACGATTCAAGTGAAGGACTTGGCTATAGTGTGATGACGCACTGCGGAATACGTCAGCAGATTTGATTTGTGTTAATATTATTCTCTCTATGGCAATATGTGGAAGCTTATTTTGCAGAGCCGGACACTACTCTTGGTTTTTACAATCTTTTATGAAGGACTTGGAGGAGGAACCCGCCTTGCAATGCCGAAGACAATTTGCGCGCCGGACTCATCGTCATTGAAGCCTGGTTCAGGGGCTACTGAGGGAGTCCTAGATTAGGGGGTGTTTGGGTAGCCGGACTATACCTCCAGCCGGACTCCTGGACTATGAAGATACAAGATTGAAGACTTCGTCCCGTGTCCGGATGGGACTTTCCTTGGCGTGGAAGGCAAGCTTGGCGATGCGGATATTCAAGATCTCCTACGATTGTAACCGACTCTATGTAACCCAAACCCTATCCGGTGTCTATATAAACCGGAGGGTTGTAGTCCGTAGACAATCAACTCCATATACAACACTCATACCATAGGCTAGCTTCTAGGGTTTAGCCTCCTTGATCTCGTGGTAGATCTACTTTTGTACTACCCATATCATCAATATTAATCAAGCAGGACGTAGGGTTTTACCTCCATCAAGAGGGCCCGAACCTGGGTAAAACATCGTGTTCCCTGCCTCCTGTTACCATCCGGCCTAGACGCACAGTTCGGGACCCGCTACCCGAGATCCGCCGGTTTTGACACCGACAGTGGGGTTCTGTGACGCCTTTGTCTGGTCGTTGAACACAAACGAAGTACGCGAAGTTGCAGCTATGGCAAACTTCAATCTAAACAAAACCCAAACTCTAAACGATGCCCTAAGGGTTGTATATATGGAGGAAGAGGGGGAATTTTATGGCCCTTGGAGGAGGGGTCCGAAACCAACTCTATCTCTTGTTTCCCCACACATACGGACTCTAAAAACAGCCTATACTTAAGTATTTCGAAAATACATGGGCCTCGCCCAATAATAAGGTGACGCAGCACCTAGAATAGCCTCTGGACGAAATTTATGAAGTGGCATCTTGTATATTTCATCCAAGGCTTCATGGACCCCTTATGGTGGCTTCAAAGTCCTGAAATCATCACTTGTAACTCCGGTCTTGATCCCGTTGCGCATGCCATCACCTCCATGCTTGGTCTTGCTTCAGTGTCCATCCCTCTTATCCATGCCAGGCCCTTCATTTGTAAGCAAACCAAATGTATCCAACTTAGGCATCATCATATTCTCATGAACATTAGAATCATTACCAAGAAACGGAAGTACCTGATAATTTAATTGGCGTGCGCGAGCTCTAGTAATTGGTCTAGTATGTATAGCAGCAGGGGTTGTGAGTGTAACAATGGTATTGATGTCATCATCATCCTCCCCTTCTTGAAATGAAGTCGTCCTCGACGGAAGCTCATCTTCCTCACCCAAATAAGGCTTCAAATCTACAATGTTAAAAGTGTGACTAACCCCAAAATCTGCAGGCAGCTCAAGTTTATATGCATTATCATTTATTTTCTCTAACACCTTAAAAGGACCATCAGCACGTGGCATTAGCTTTGATTTGTGTAAATTAGGAAATCTATCCTTACACAAATGTAACCAAATAAGATCTCCAGGTGCAAACACAACATGTTTTCTACCCTTATCTCCAGCAAGTTTATATTTAGCATTCATACGCTCAATGTTTTCCTTAGTTAACTCATGCATTTTTAAAATCAATTCAGCACGTTCTTTAGCATCAAAATTAACCTTCTCCGAAGATGGAAGAGGCAACAAATCAATAGGTGCACGAGGTAGGAAACCATACATAATTTAAAAAGGGCACATCTTAGTAGTAGAATGCAATGAAAGATTATAAGCAAATTCAATATGAGGCAAGCATTCTTCCCATATTTTCTTATTATTCTTGAAAACAGCCCTAAGCATAGTAGACAATGTTCTATTGACTACTTCAGTTTGTCCATCAGTTTGGGGGTGACAAGTAGTAATAAAAAGCAGTTTTAAACATCTCCAAAAGTGGCTAAGAAATTTAGTATCATGGTCTGAAACAATAGTGTTTGGCACACCATGCAAGCGAATAATTTCACGAAAGAACAAATCGGCAACATTAACCTTATCATCGCTTTTATGACATGGTATAAAGTGTGCCATTTTAGAAAATCTATCCACGACAACAAATATGATATCCCTCCCCTTCGTTGTTCGAGGTAAACCTAAAACAAAGTCCATAGATATATCCTCCCAAGGAACACTAGGTACATGCAAAGGCATATATAAACCATGAGGATTGAGTCGTGATTTAGCTTTTTGACATGTAGTGCAGCGAGCAACAAAACGCTCAACATCCCGTCTCATCTTTGGCCAAAAGAAATGTGTAGCAAGTATATCCTCTATCTTCTTGACGCCAAAGTGTCCCATTAATCCTCCTCCATGCCCCTCCTGCAACAACAAAAGACGAACGGAGCTAGCTGGAATGCATAGCTTGTTAGCACGAAACACAAATCCATCGTTAAGAATGAACTTATTCCAAGTTCTCCCTTCCTTACAATTCTGCAATACATCTTTAAATTCAGCATCATGCACATATTGATCTTTGATGGTCTCCAAACCAAATATTTTAAAGTCAAGTTGTGATAGCATAGTATAACGACGAGACAATGCATCAGCAATAACATTTTCTTTACTCTTCTTGTGTTTTATGACATAAGGGAAAGTCTCAATGAATTCAACCCATTTAGCATGTCTACAGTTCAATTTTGCTTGACTTTTAATGTGTTTCAAAGATTCATGATCAGAATGTATAACAAGTTTCTTGGGCCATAAATAATGTTGTCATGTTTCTAAGGTCCGAACAAGAGCATATAATTCTTTATCATAAGTAGAGTAGTTCAGACTAGGCCCACTGATGAGGACATGACTACCTTGGATATGACCAAAAATATTGCATATATGCATATTTGTCAGGTGATTTCTAGTGCAAACTATTCAATAATCTATTTATGTTATCCAGAACAAAAATACTTCACACACTTTTGTGTTTTGTCTAATTGCAGGTGTATGGGACATTTGTACAATCCACATATGAAGATAAGGAAGAAAGAGATGTTTATTTGCTGTCCAAAAAGTTCTCTCACGTCACTTTTGGCCCAAGAGAAGATAGAGTCCAAGTCTCTCACGTTCTGGATTCAGATTCGGACTGCACAGACATACCTGACTCAAAACGCACACAAGTTTTTCATACGGACTCCGAATTGGGTGGAGACGACTTTCACGATCCGACTACAAACGTGCACGACGTTGCGCCTTAGCAATCGCTAAACCAATCTCCTGAGGTTACTGACGATGCTGGAAGCACGGTCAGCCTAACCACGAAGGTCTATTCCTGCAAGCAATCGAAGAACGAGCAAGAATATGATAAAGCAATCTGAATATTGCAAATATATATGAAGTATTGATAATGGTGGGGATCCGGAAGCGGTCTTGGTCTGGTCGTTGGACACAAACGAAGTACACGAAGTTGCAATGGCTAACTTTTAACTAAACAAATCCCAAGGAAAAGCTACTAGATGGATCTACTTATATAGGAGCAAGGGGTGGCGGCCAAGGAGGTGGGAGGACGTCCCAAGGCAGCCTAAAACTAAATCTAGGTCGTACAAGGCCAATGGGCCCAATTGGAGGTGATGTAACACCTTTGGACTTGTAGTTTGACTCGGATTCTGCTGCAGCATCAGATTGTTTCGTCCACAACTCAACGCTCCGGACGAATTTGAAGGTGATTCCAGTTGGGTTGGAAAGTGCACGAAATCTAGTTTCCAACAAAAAAAGAATCACCCAATTTGGAGTCCGTATGAAAAACTTGTGTGCGTTTTGAGTCAGGTATGTCTGTGCAGTCCGAATCTGAATCCAGAACGTGAGAGACTTGGACTCTATCTTCTCTTGGGCCAAAAGTGACGTGAGAGAACTTTTTGGACAGCAAATAAACATCTCTTTCTTCCTTATCTTCATATGTGGATTGTACAAATGTCCCATACACCTGCAATTAGACAAAACACAAAAGTGTGTGAAGTATTTTTGTTCTGGATAACATAAATAGATTATTGAATAGTTTGCACTAGAAATCACCTGACAAATATGCATATATGCAATATTTTTGGTCATATCCAAGGTAGTCATGTCCTCATCACCCACTCAATTTTTCAGAAAAGTATGCAACAGATTTGCCATCTTGTAATAACACACCTCTGATGTGGAGCGAACCTCGAGACGAGGATCGATCCGTTGTTGGCCCGATCTTTCACGGCACAAAACTCCATCGCAGCAAGAACTAGATGCGGGTTTACAAAGATGTTCACAAACCTCGCAAAAACAACACGCCAACCCCTCGATGTGAAGGAATAACGTAGACGAACCGTATAGGTTCAGCTTGTAATCTCCTACGTGTCGCGTCGCAGGAACTCACACGCCAGTATAGACTTTTGACAAGATTTCTCAAAACTCGATAATGGCCAGCGGCCGGAACACACGTGGTGTCTAATTCATATAAAAAAAATAACCTCCCTATTACATGGCCTTACCATGGCTATTTATATTACTAGTACAACCGACTCAAACTTGGCTAATAAGTTAGCCTAACAATACCTCTCGTTATCTCTAACTCTCAACGAAATAACTAAGCAAGGAAATCCTGATCATGTGCTTTATTTTAGCAGATAATCATTACAAAAAAAATGGCAAATATAATTAAACGTAATTTCTTTGGTGGCCCCCAGCCGATATCTCTTAAGGAAAGTAACCTGATGAGGACATCAATACAATTGTTACACCCACAGCCCCTGCTGCTATACATACTGGACCAATTACTAGAGCTCGTGCACGCCAACTAAATTACCAGGTACTTTCGTTTCTTGGTAATGATTCTAATGTTCATGAGAATATGATGTTGCCTAAATTGGATACATTTGTTTTGCTTACAAATGAAGGGCCTAGCTTGTAGAAGGATGAACATTGGAGCACGAACAAGCATGGAGATGATGGCATGCGCAAGGGGAACAAGAACGGAGTTACAAGTGATGATTTCAGGACTTTGAAGCCACCATAATGGGTGCATGAAGCCTTGGACGAAATATACAAGATGCCACTTCATAAATTTCGTCCCGAGGCTATTTTAGGTGCTGCGTCACCTTATTATTGGGCCAGGCCCATGTAATTTCGAAATACATAAGTATAGGCTATTTTTAGAGTCCGTATGTGTGGGGAAACAAGAGATAGGGTTGATTTCGGACCCCTCCACCAAGGGCCACGAAATTCCCCCCTCTTCCTCCATATATATAGCCCTTAGGGCATCGTTTAGACTTTGGGTTTTGTTTAGATTAAAAGTTCGCCATAGCTGCAACTTCGCGTACTTCGTTTGTGTTCAACGACCAGACAAAGGCGTCACAGAACCCCACCTTGATCAATAAAGCTTTCATCTTATATTCGCAATATCCAGATTGCAATCTCAGTTTCTTGCTTGTTCTTCGTTTGCTTGCAGGAAACAGACCCTCGTGGTCAGGTTGATCGTGCTCCGGCGTGGTCAATAACCTCTCGAAGTTGGTTTAGCGATTGCTAAGGCGCGACGTCCTCGCACGTTCGTAGTCGGATCGTCAAAGTCGACTGCCACCAAAGTGATATCCATCATCTCATCGAAAGACGGGACACCTTTGCCCCTATCAAGTGGTATCAGATTTTCAGGTTGCTCGGTGAGATTTTACAGTTTTTCGTAGTTTAGATCGAGTCTGTTCTTCATACCTACAGTCCACGAAAAAGCCAAAAAAAATTAGGGTTAGTTCATCATATCCGAACCAATCTAAGCCTTTGCATAATCTTTTTAGGGTTTTGCTTTGTTGAATTTGCGGTTGCATCGTCGTGTCTAGTTGCTGGTCTTAGCGTTAGTCTTTTAGAGTTTCGAGTTCTGGTCATAAGTTGTCACGCCGCCACCGCACCATCATCATCGCCCCTGTCACCTACCACCACCGCTCCGAATCCGTATCCATATACCACCACCAATCCGTATCCATATACCACCACCGATCCATATCCATATATTACCACCGCTGCCATATACCACCACCGCTGCCATATACCACCATATACCCACCACCAATCCGAGTTCCTTGCATATTAGGTGTGTTTTCGAGATCCATCTAGTTTTCGATTCGTGTTTCCTTGCCGGAGTAGGTTTCGAAAAAAAAGAGTCTGGAAACCACCCTCCGTTTAGGCCCAAAATTTTTTGAAAACGCATTTTTCGGAAAAATTTCTGGCTATCCTATTTTTAGGTGTTTCTAAGTGTTTTGAGACAGGTGCCATTATAGGAAGTTTTTTTTGACCCGTTTCCAGTTTTTGGGTCCGGGCAGTCGAAAAAACGAAAAAAAAAATTGGTCGAAAAAATTTCGTGCCCATCCTGTCAGTTTGACCTAGGAAGAGTTTTGAGGCACTCGCCATTATAGTGATTTTTCGCAAAAAAAAAGCAGCGCAAAAAAAAGAGCGCAAAAAAAGAGCGAAAAAAAAATTCCAGAGTGTGCTTTTCCCTTGTTTACGTGCAGCGCCGTGATTTTGTTAGTGTTCTAGGCTCGCGTCTTTAGCACGGTCTAGCCTAGGACTAGCACAGTACCGTCGTTGAGCGTTTATTCAACTTTGCATCTCTGAATTGATTTTTGCTGACCCCTTTTGCTACCATATTATAAGCCTTCCCAGTTCCACATACATCTACGTCGTGCGTTTGACTCTCCCTGGTAATCGCTCTATCCAAGCTTTGAGAGTTTTGACTACAATGGTTGCCGATCACCACCTGCTGCTGGGTAAGAACTGGTAAGAATTTGAGATTTGCTTGACGGGTTTGTGATACACCACCACCACTTCTTAGTAGTCTGTAGGATCATATTCTTGTGTCTTTCTATTTGCTGCTAACCATGGTAGGATCACAAGCCGATGAGACTGATTGGCAGAACCTGACGAACAAACAGCTACATGATAAATTTCAGCAAATGATGAGTGGACAGGTGCAAGATGTGCTAAACAGATTTGACGAGGCCATGGAGAAGATATATGGCATGGAGAAGACGTTCGAAACAAAGCTTGATAGCAAGTTTAATGAATTGCTCGCGCGTTTACCACCACCACCGCCGACAGCACCTATCGCACCTCTGCAACACCAACAACAACGCATCCTTCCGAATCAGTATGGACGAGCGAAGCGTGTTCCTATTGAGGATGGCCAAACTTCTGGTGCTGCTGTTCCTGTTATTGATGCTTCTTTGGCTCTTGCTACTGCTGCTGCTGGTACCCAGGAGGATGATGAGTATGCGGGCGATAATGAGGATGAGGTTGATCAAAATCAGAACTACGTGCACCCACCAGCACCACCACCAGCGGGTCGACCTCAGGTATATATTCGTAATGGTAGGCCTGCACCACCACCTCAGGTACGAGATGATGTCCATATTCCTAAACTGAAACTGAATATTCCACCATTTGAGGGTAGATATGTTCCTAATATATATCTTACTTGGGAGTTAGAAACTAAACAACGTTTTACATGTTTACAATATCCCGAGGAGAGACGAGTTGCTGCTCCTGTTTGTGCTTTCACTAGTTTTGCATGTGTATGGTGGTCTGAACATTGTAGATTATATCCTATTCCAACTACTTGGGCTGCTTTGAAAACTGCTATGCGTACGCGTTGGGTTCCACCATATTATCAACGTGAATTGCTTCAAAAATTGCAGCGTTTAAGACAGGGAAAATTTTTGTAGAAGAATATTATCAGGAATTACAAACTGGCATGATTAGATGTGGTATTGTTGAGGAGAATGAAACTATGCTTGCACGTTTTCTGGGTGGATTAAATAGAGAGATTCAGACCATTCTAGACTATAAGGAGTATACTAATATCACTCGTTTATTTCATCTTGCTTGTAAAGCTGAACGTGAAGTGCAGGATCGACAAGCATTGGCGCGATCTAACTTTTCTGCAGGCCGACCTTCATCATGGACACCGCGTGCATCTTCTACTTCAACTGCACCAGCACCTCAATCAGGTGCCTCCTCCAGTCGTGATACAAGAAAACAGGCACAACCACTATTATCTGCCAAGAGCGCACCTGCTGGGCCTGCACAGAGTTCTTCTTCTTCCATGGCATCAACAGGGCACACAAGTGATATTATTTGTCGTCGTTGTAAGGGAGGAGGTCATTATGCGAGAGAATGCAAATCTCCGCGTGTGATGATTGCTACCGCGGATGGTGATTATGAGTCCGCTAGTGACTATGATGAGGAGACTTTGGCTCTTATTACACGTGAAGAACATGGTGGAGATGATTCTGATCATGAGACACAATACATGGCTCCTGAAGACGCTGACAGGCATGAATGTTTAGTTGCTCAACGTGTTTTGAGTGTGCAGGTCACACAAGCTGAGCAAAATTAGAGGCACAATTTGTTCCATACCAAGGGAGTTGTGAAGGAACGTTCTGTGCGCGTCATAATAGACGGAGGGAGCTGCAACAACTTGGCTAGCATGGAGATGGTGGAGAAGCTTTCTCTCACCACAAGACCACATCCACATCCTTACTACATCCAATGGTTCAACAACAGCGGCAAGGTTAAGGTAACACGTACTCTTCGTGTGCATTTTAGTATCTCTACATATGCTGATTATGTTGATTGTGTTGTGGTACCTATGCAAGCATGTTCCTTATTACTTGGTAGACCATGGCAATTTGATAAAAACTCTGTACACCATGGTAGAAACAATCACTATACTCTTGTTCATAAGGATAAAAATATTACTTTGCTTCCTATGACTCCTGATTCCATTTTGAAAGATGATATTAATAGAGCTAATAAAGCAAAACAGGAGAAGAATAAGAGTGAAAATCAGATTGTGGCAAAAGAATTTGAGCAACAAATGAAGCCTAATAATAAACCATCTAGTGTTGCTTCTGAAATTAAATTGAAAAGTGCATGTTTATTTGCCACCAAATCTGATATTGATGAGCTAGATTTCAGCAAATCTGTTTGCTATGCTTTTGTGTGCAAAGAGGCATTATTTTCATTCGAGGACGTGCCTTCCTCTTTGCCTCCTGCTGTCACTAACATTTTGCAGGAGTTCGCTGATGTCTTTCCACAAGACGTGCCACCGGGATTACCGCCTATTCGAGGGATTGAGCATCAGATTGACTTAATTCCCGGTGCTTCACTGCCAAACCGTGCACCATACCGTACCAATCCAGAGGAGACGAAGGAGATTATGCATCAAGTACAAGAGCTTCTCGACAAAGGTTATATACGTGAATCCCTTAGTCCTTGTGCTGTTCCTATTATTCTAGTGCCGAAAAAGGATGGTACATCACGTATGTGTGTTGATTGTAGAGGCATTAATAATATTACTATTCGTTATCGTCATCCTATTCCTAGGCTCGATGACATGCTTGATGAATTGAGTGGCTCTACAATATTCTCCAAAGTTGATTTGCGTAGTGGATACCATCAAATTCGTATGAAATTGGGAGATGAATGGAAAACAACATTTAAAACTAAGTTTGGATTATATGAGTGGTTAGTCATGCCTTTTGGGTTAACTAATGCACCTAGTACTTTCATGAGATTAATGAACGAAGTTTTACGTGCTTTCATTGGACGATTTGTGGTAGTTTACTTTGATGACATATTGATTTATAGCAGATCTTTGGAAGAACATTTGGAACATTTACGTGTTGTTTTTATTGCTCTACGTGATGCACATTTGTTTGGTAACCTTGGGAAGTGCACCTTTTGCACCGACCGAGTATCTTTTCTTGGCTATGTTGTTACTCCACAGGGAATTGAAGTTGATAAAGCCAAGATTGAAGCTATTGAGAGTTGGCCGCAGCCCAAAACGGTCACACAAGTGAGGAGTTTTCTTGGCCTCGCTGGATTCTATAGGCGTTTTGTGAGAGATTTCAGCACCATTGCTGCACCTCTCAATGAGCTTACAAAGAAAGATGTGCCTTTTCTTTGGGGTACCGCACAGGAAGAAGCCTTCTCGGTATTGAAAGATAAGTTGACACATGCTCCTTCACTCCAACTTCCTGATTTTAATAAGACTTTTGAGCTTGAATGTGATGCTAGTGGAATTGGATTAGACGGTGTGTTATTAAAAGATGGCAAACCTGTTGCATACTTTTCTGAAAAATTGAGTGGGCATAGTCTGAATTATTCTACTTATGATAAAGAATTATATGCTCTTGTTCGGACTCTAGAAACATGGCAACATTATTTATGGCCCAAAGAATTTGTTATACATTCTGATCATGAATCTTTGAAACATATTAAAAGTCAAGCTAAACTGAATCGTAGACATGCTAAATGGGTTGAATTCATTGAGACTTTTCCTTATGTCATTAAACACAAGAAGGGAAAAGAAAATGTTATTGCTGATGCATTGTCTCGCCGCTATACTATGCTTTCACAACTTGACTTCAAAATATTTGGTTTGGAGACCATCAAAGATCAATATGTGCATGATGCTGATTTTAAAGATGTAATGCAGAATTGTAAAGAAGGAAGAATGTGGAACAAGTTCGTCGTTAACGATGGATTTGTGTTTCGTGCTAACAAGCTATGCATTCCAGCTAGCTCCGTTCGTCTTTTGTTGTTGCAGGAGGCGCATGGAGGAGGATTAATGGGACACTTTGGCGTGAAGAAGACGGAGGACGTACTTGCTACACATTTCTTTTGGCCAAAGATGAGACGGGATGTTGAGCGTTTTATTGCTCGCTGCACTACATGTCAAAAAGCTAAGTCACGACTCAATCCTCATGGTTTATATATGCCTTTGCCTGTACCTAGTGTTCCTTGGGAGGATATATCTATGCACTTTGTTTTAGGTTTACCTTGAACAAAGAAGGGGAGGGATAGCATATTTGTTGTTGTGGATAGATTCTCGAAAATGGCACACTTTATACCATGTCATAAAAGCGATGATGCTGTTAGTGTTGCTGATTTGTTCTTTCGTGAAATTATTCGCTTGCATGGTGTGCCAAATACTATTGTTTCAGATCGTGATACTAAATTTCTTAGCCAATTTTGGAGATGTTTATGGGCTAAGTTGGGGACTAAACTGCTTTTTAGTACTACTTGTCACCCCCAAACTGATGGACAAACTGAAGTAGTCAATAGAACGTTGTCTACTATCCTTAGGGCTGTTTTGAAGAATAATAAGAAAATGTGGGAGGAATGCTTGCCTCATATTGAATTTGCTTATAATCGTTCATTGCATTCTACTACTAAGATGTGCCCTTTTGAAGTTGTGTATGGTTTCCTACCTCGTGCACCTATTGATTTGTTGGCTCTTCCATCTTCGGAGAAGGTTAATTTTGATGCTAAACAACGTGCTGAATTTATTTTAAAAATGCATGAGTTAACTAAGGAAAACATTGAGCGTATGAATGCTAAATATAAACTTGCTGGAGATAAGGGTAGAAAACATGTTGTGTTTGCACCTGGAGATCTTGTTTGGTTACATTTGCGTAAGGATAGATTTCCTGATTTGCGCAAATCAAAGTTAATGCCACGTGCTGATGGTCCCTTTAAGGTGTTAGAGAAAATAAATGATAATGCATATAAACTTGAGCTGCCTGCAGATTTTGGGGTTAGTCCCACTTTTAACATTGCAGATTTGAAGCCTTATTTGGGTGAGGAAGATGAACTTCCGTCGAGGACGACTTCATTTCAAGAAGGGGAGGATGACGAGGATATCAATACAATTGTTACACCCACAGCCCCTGCTGCTATACATACTGGACCAATTACTAGAGCTCGTGCACGCCAACTAAATTACCAGGTACTTTCGTTTCTTGGTAATGATTCTAATGTTCATGAGAATATGATGCTGCCTAAATTGGATACATTTGTTTTGCTTACAAATGAAGGGCCTAGCTTGGAGAAGGATGAACATTGGAGCAAGAACAAGCATGGAGATGATGGCATGCGCAAGGGGAACAAGAACGGAGTTACAAGTGATGATTTCAGGACTTTGAAGCCACCATAATGGATGCATGAAGCTTTGGACGAAATATACAAGATGCCACTTCATAAATTTCGTCCCGAGGCTATTTTAGGTGCTGCATCACCTTATTATTGGGCCAGGCACATGTAATTTCGAAATACATAAGTATAGGCTATTTTTAGAGTCCGTATGTGTGGGGAAACAAGAGATAGGGTTGATTTCGGACCCCTCCACCAAGGGCCACGAAATTCCCCCCTCTTCCTCCATATATACAGCCCTTAGGGCATCGTTTAGACTTTGGGTTTTGTTTAGATTAAAAGTTCTCCATAGCTGCAACTTCGCGTACTTCGTTTGTGTTCAACGACCAGACAAAGGCGTCACAGAACCCCACCTTGATCAATAAAGCTTTCATCTTATATTCGCAATATCCAGATTGCAATCTCAGTTTCTTGCTTGTTCTTTGTTTGCTTGCAGGAAACAGACCCTCGTGGTCAGGTTGATCGTGCTCCGGCGTGGTCAATAACCTCTCGGAGTTGGTTTAGCGATTGCTAAGGCGCGACGTCCTCGCACGTTCGTAGTCGGATCGTCAAAGTCGACTGCCACCAAAGCGATATCCATCATCTCATCGAAAGACGGGACACCTTTGCCCCTATCATAACCTCCTCCATCGAAATCTTTGGACGTGTACATCCAGCTCTGGTGGTCTTGAACGTGAGTAGCAGACTAGGATTCCATCATTAGTCTCAACAAAATATATCTCCTCTGCTTGTGGGACCTGGCCTTGTTCTGTACGAGGCAACCAAGAAAAACACACAAATTGTTGTATACCTTGATGAAACGTGTTTGGGTTGGAAATCTTTTCCTTTTCATCTACATGCTCCACGTGACTTTGCTTCTTCTCATTAGCTAGTCTAACAGCTTGTAGTTTTTCTGCCTTCTCTTGGCGCTCAAAAACATCGACTTGATTCTGAGAATTGTTGGTACAAATAAAACTAGAGCTGGGAAGGCTTATAATATGGTAGCAAAAAGGGTCAGCAATAATCAATTCAGAGATGCAAAGTTGAATAAACGCTCAACGACGGTACTGTGCTGGTCCTAGGCTAGACTGTGCTAGATACGCGAGCCTAGAACACTAACAAAATCACGGCGTGGCACGTAAACAAGGGAAAAGCACACTCTGAATTTTTTTTCGCTCTTTTTTCTTTTTTTTTGCGCTCTTTTTTTTGCGCTGCTTTTTTTTTTGCGAAAAATCACTATAATGGCGAGTGTCTCAAAACTCTTCCTAGCTCAAACTGACAGGATGGGCACGAAATTTTTTCGACCAATTTTTTTTTTTCGACTGCCCGGACCCAAAAACTGGAAACGGGTCAAAAAAAACATCCTATAATGGCACCTGTCTCAAAACACTCAGAAACACCTAAAAATAGGATAGCCAAATTTTTTTTCGAAAAATGCGTTTTCGAAAAAATTTGGGCCTAAACGGAGCGTGGCTACCCAACTTTTTTTTTTCCGAAACCTACTCCGGCAAGGAAACACGAATCGGAATCTAGATGGATCCCGAAAACAAACCTAATAAGCAAAGAACTCGGATTGGTGGTGGATATATGGTGGTGGTATATGGCAGCGGTGGTGGTAGCGGTGGTAGTATATGGATATGGATCGGTGGTGGTATATGGACACGGATTGGTGGTGGTATATGGATACGGATTCGGTGCGGTGGTGGTAGATGGCAGGGGCGATGATGATGGTGCGGCGGCGGCGTGACAACTTTTGACCAGAACTCGAAACTCTAAAAGACTAGACTCTAAGACCAGCAACTAGACACGACGATGCAACCGCAAATTCAACAAAGCAAAACCCTAAAAAGATTATGCAAGGCTCAGATTGGTTCGGATATGATGAACTAACCCTAATTTTTTTTTGTGGCTTTTTCGTGGACTATAGGTATGAAGAACAGACTCGATCTAAACTACGAAAAACTGTAAAATCTCACCGAGCAACCTGGAAATCTGATACCACTTGATAGAGGCAAAGGTGTCCCGTCTTTCGATGAGATGTTGGATTTCGCTTTGGTGGAAGTCGACTTTGACGATCCGACTACGAACGTGCGAGGACGTCGCGCCTTAGCAATCGCTAAACCAACTCCGAGAGGTTATTGACCACGCCGGAGCACGATCAACCTGACCACGAGGGTCTGTTTCCTGCAAGCAAACGAAGAACAAGCAAGAAACTAAGATTGCAATCTGGATATTGCGAATATAAGATGAAAGCTTTATTGATCAAGGTGGGGTTCTGTGACGCCTTTGTCTGGTCATTGAACACAAACGAAGTACGCGAAGTTGCAGCTATAGCGAACTTTTAATCTAAACAAAACCCAAAGTCTAAACGATGCCCTAAGGGCTGTATATATGGAGGAAGAGGGGGGAATTTCGTGGCCCTTGGTGGAGGAGTCCGAAATCAACCCTATCTCTTGTTTCCCCACACATACGGACTCTAAAAATAGCCTATACTTATGTATTTCGAAATTACATGGGCCTGGCCCAATAATAAGGTGACGCAGCACCTAAAATAGCCTCGGGACGAAATTTATGAAGTGGCATCTTGTATATTTCGTCCAAGGCTTCATGCACCCATTATGGTGGCTTCAAAGTCCTGAAATCATCACTTGTAACTCCGTTCTTGTTCCCCTTGCGCATGCCATCATCTCCATGCTTGTTCTTGCTCCAATGTTCATCCTTCTCCAAGCTAGGCCCTTCATTTGTAAGGAAAACAAATGTATCAAATTTAGGCAGCATCATATTCTCATGAACATTAGAATCATTACCAAGAAACGAAAGTACCTGGTAATTTAGTTGGCGTGCACGAGCTCTAGTAATTGGTCCAGTATGTATAGCAGCAGGGGCTGTGGGTGTAACAATTGTATTGATGTCCTCATCAAAAACCTATGCTCGGATGCCACTGTTAGGGAACGTAGTAATTTCAAAAAAATTCATACGCACACGCAAGATCATGTGATGAATAGCAACGAGAGGGGAGAGTGTGATCTACGTACCCTTGTAGACCGACAGCGGAAGCGTTAGCACAACGCGGTTGATGTAGTCGTACGTCTTCACGGCCCGACCGATCAAGCACCGAAACTACGGCACCTCCGAGTTTTAGCACACGTTCAGCTCGATGACGATCCCCGGACTCCGATCCAGCAAAGTGTCGGGGAAGAGTTCCGTCAGCATGACGGCGTGGTGACGATCTTGATGTACTACTGCTGCAGGGCTTCGCCTAAGCACCGCTACAATATTATCAAGGACTATGGTGGATGGGGGCGCCGCACACGGCTAAGAATAAGATCACGTGGATCAACTTGTGTGTCTCTGGGGTGCCCCTTGCCTCAGTATATAAAGGATGGAGGAGGAGGAGCCCGGCCAAGGCTAGGTGCGGCCAGGATGTGGAGTCCTACTAGGACTACAAGTCCTAGTAGGAGTCCACCAAGAGGGGAGGAAGGGAGAAGGAAGTGGAGGAGAGGGAGAGGTGGCTGGCCCCCTGATGAGGACATCAATACCATTGTTACACCCACAGGCCCTGCTGCTATACGTACTGGACCAATTACTAGAGCTCGCGCACGCCAACTAAATTACCAGGTACTTTCGTTTCTTGGTAATGATTCTAATGTTCATGAGAATATGATGCTGCCTAAATTGGATACATTTGTTTTGCTTACAAATGAAGGGCCTAGCTTGGAGAAGGATGAACATTGGAGCAAGAACAAGCATGGAGATGATGGCATGCGCAAGGGGAACAAGAACGGAGTTACAAGTGATGATTTCAGGACTTTGAAGCCAGCATAATGGGTGCATGAAGCCTTGGACGAAATATACAAGATGCCACTTCATAAATTTCGTCCCGAGGCTATTTTAGGTGCTGCGTCACCTTATTATTGGGCCAGGCCCATGTAATTTCGAAATACATAAGTATAGGCTATTTTTAGAGTCCGTATGTGTGGGGAAACAAGAGAGAGGGTTGATTTCGGACCCCTCCACCAAGGGCCACGTAATTCCCCCCTCTTCCTCCATATATACAGCCCTTAGGGCATCATTTAGACTTTGGGTTTTGTTTAGATTAAAAGTTCGCCATAGCTGCAACTTCGCGTACTTTGTTTGTGTTCAACGACCAGACAAAGGCGTCATAGAACCCCACCTTGATCAATAACGCTTTCATCTTATATTCGCAATATCCAGATTGCAATCTCAGTTTCTTGCTTGTTCTTCGTTTGCTCGCAGGAAACAGACCCTCGTGGTCAGGTTGATCGTGCTCCGGCGTGGTCAATAACCTCTCGGAGTTGGTTTAGCGATTGCTAAGGCGCGACGTCCTCGCATGTTCGTAGTCGGATCGTCAAAGTCGACTTCCACCAAAGCGATATCCATCATCTCATCGAAAGACGGGACACCTTGGCCTCTATCACCCCCTTTTCCCTAGTCCAATTCGGACCAGAGGGGAGGGGGGCGCAGCAGCCCCTTGGCCCTTTCTTCTCTTCCCACTAAAGCCCATCAAGGCCCATTGCTTCTCCCGTAACTATCCGGTACTCCGAAAAATACCCGAATCACTCGGAACCTTTCCGATGTCCGAATATAGTCGTCCAATATATCAATCTTTACGTCTCGACCATTTCGAAACTCCTCGTCATGTCCCTGATCTCATCCGGGACTTAGAACTCCTTCGGTACATCAAAACTCATAAACTCATAATATAACTGTCATCGAAACCTTAAGCGTGCAGACCCTATGGGTTCGAGAACAATGTAGACATGACCAAGACACGTCTCTGGTCAATAACCAATAGCGGGACCTGGATGCCCATATTGGCTCCTACATATTCTACGAAGATCTTTTATCGGTCAGACTGCATAACAACATACGTTGTTCCCTTTGTCATCGGTATGTTACTTGCCCGAGATTCGATCGTCGGTATCCAATACCTAGTTCAATCTCGTTACCGGCAAGTCTCTTTACTTGTTCCGTAAGACATCATCTCACAACTAACTTATTAGTTGTAATGCTTGCAAGGCTTATGTGATGTGCATTACCGAGAGGGCCCAGAGATACCTCTCCGACAATCGGAGTGACAAAACCTAATCTTGAAATACGCCAACCCAACATGTACCTTTGGAGACACCTGTAGTACTCCTTTATAATCACCCAGTTACGTTGTGACGTTTGGTAGCACCCAAAGTGTTCCTCCGGTAAACGGGAGTTGCATAATCTCATAGTTATAGGAACATGTATAAGTCATGAAGAAAGCAATAGCAACATACTAAACGATCGGGTGCTAAGCTAATGGAATGGGTCATGTCAATCACATCATTCTCCTAATGATGTGATCCCGTTAATCAAATAACAACTCTTTTGTTTATGGTTAGGAAACATAACTATCTTCGATTAACGAGCTAGTCAAGTAGAGGCATACTAGTGACACTTTGTATGTCTATGTATTCACACAAGTATTATGTTTCCGGTTAATACAATTCTAGCATGAATAATAAACATTTATCATGATATAAGGAAATAAATAATAACTTTATTATTGCCTCTAGGGCATATTTCCTTCAGTCTCCCACTTGCACTAGAGTCAATAATCTAGTTCTCATCGCCATGTGATTTAACAGCAATAGTTCACAACACCATGTGATTAACACCCATAGTTCACATCGATATGTGATCAACACCCAAAAGGGTTTACTAGAGTCAGTAATCTAGTTCACATCGCTATGTGATTAACACCCAAAGAGTACTAAGGTGTGATTATGTTTTGCTTGTGAGATAATTTTAGTCAACGGGTCTGCCACATTCAGATCCGTAAGTATTTTGCGAATTTCTATGTCAACAATGCTCTGCACGAAGCTACTCTAGCTTATTGCTCCCACTTTCAATATGATGAGGACATCAATACAATTGTTACACCCACAGCCCCTGCTGCTATACATACTGGACCAATTACTAGAGCTCGTGCACGCCAACTAAATTACCAGGTACTTTCGTTTCTTGGTAATGATTCTAATGTTCATGAGAATATGATGCTGCCTAAATTGGATACATTTGTTTTGCTTACAAATGAAGGGCCTAGCTTGGAGAAGGATGAACATTGGAGCAAGAACAAGCATGGAGATCATGGCATGCGCAAGGGGAACAAGAACGGAGTTACAAGTGATGATTTCAGGACTTTGAAGCCACCATAATGGGTGCATGAAGCCTTGGACGAAATATACAAGATGCCACTTCATAAATTTCGTCCCGAGGCTATTTTAGGTGCTGCGTCACCTTATTATTGGGCCAGGCCCATGTAATTTCGAAATACATAAGTATAGGCTATTTTTAGAGTCCGTATGTGTGGGGAAACAAGAGATAGGGTTGATTTCGGACCCCTCCACCAAGGGCCACGAAATTCCCCCCTCTTCCTCCATATATACAGCCCTTAGGGCATCGTTTAGACTTTGGGTTTTGTTTAGATTAAAAGTTCGCCATAGCTGCAACTTCGCGTACTTCGTTTGTGTTCAACGACCAGACAAAGGAGTCACAGAACCCCACCTTGATCAATAAAGCTTTCATCTTATATTCGCAATATCCAGATTGCAATCTTAGTTTCTTGCTTGTTCTTCGTTTGCTCGCAGGAAACAGACCCTCGTGGTCAGGTTGATCGTGCCCGGCGTGGTCAATAACCTCTCGGAGTTGGTTTAGCGATTGCTAAGGCGTGACGTCCTCGCACGTTCGTAGTCGGATCGTCAAAGTCGACTTCCACCAAAGCGAAATCCACCATCTCATCGAAAGACGGGACACCTTTGCCTCTATCAAGTGGTATCGGTTTTCAGGTTGCTCGGTGAGAATTTCCAGTTTTCCTAGATTAGATTTATTTTCTTACCTATTGTCCAAGAAAAATCCACAAAAAAGAGTTAGATCTATTCATCCTTTGTCCAAGCCAGTCTGAGCCTTTGCAATTTTCTTTTTATTGCTTGCATAGTTGAATTATCGGTTGCATCGTCGTGTCGAGTTGCTGGTCTTAGTGTCTAGGTCGTTTAGAGTTTCGAGTTCTGTTCACATTAGTCACGTCGCCGCTGCATCGTTATCCCTTCCGCTGTCCACCACCCATCCATCAATTTCCTCCACGTGCTACCCACCGTTCATTGTCATAATCATAGTTGAGATCGTTCCCATCTTCGCTTGATCCAATCTACATCTTATCTAGTTTGTTTTGGAAAGAGGGAGAGAGAAAAAAAAAGATAGAGAAAAAACACGAGAGAAAAAAAAGTAAAAAAAAAGTCAGAGAAAAAAAGGAAAAGAAAAAAGTGTGAGAAAAAAAGAGAGAAAAAAAACCAAAATTCGGATCTATCTAGACTCAATCTCGTAGTTGAATTCGGATTGGAATCTGTTTTGTGCACTGTTCAGTAAAACAGGCATAACTTCCTCATATGAAGTCTGTTTTGGCTCCGCGAGTACTCAAATGAAAGCTAGCGACGAGCCGCATCTAAATAGTTGCAGAAGTTAGTTCAGTATTTGGCACGTCAACATCAGCTTCTAAATAGGTCTACTGCTATTGTGATCTTCACTTATATCTTGCTGTCCAGAGCTACTTCATTTCCTTTATTGATGCTAGTTGTGCTACGACGTGACCTCAGTAGTGTTCTAGGCTCGCGTCTCTAGTTTGGTCTAGCCTAGGACCACCACAGTACCGTCGTTGAGCGTTTATTCAACATTGCATCTTTGAATTGATTATTGCTAATCTTTTGCTACCATATATAGCCAACCCAGCTCCACATATTTCTACACCGTGTATACGTACGCTCCCCTGGCAATCGCTTTACTCAATATTCGGAGTTACTTGACACCGCTGGTTGCCGATCACCGCCTGCTGCATGGTAAGAACTTGTAAGACATTGATATTTGCTTTACTATGAGCGTTTTACCACCACATCCTAGTAGTTATAGGAACATTATTTTTGGATTTGTTTCTTGTTCTACTAATCATGACAGGATCCAGAGTCAATTCATGGGCTTTGTCGATCGCGGGAGACGTGCCACCACCTTTGCAAATAGCACAACCGTCACGAGAGGTGCACAAACATCCAAATGCACATGATCAGGTTAATGTATCTATACCACCATTTAATGGCCGTTTTAAACCTGCTTTATATATTGAATGGGAGTTCGACATAAAAAATATATTTGCTTCCCATAATTTCGATGAACATAAAAAGGTTAAGGTTGCGGTTGGTTCTTTCACTGGTTATGCTTTGGTTTGGTGGAGTGAATATTGTCGGTTACACCCTGATTATATACCTACTACTTGGGATGATTTGAAACTTGCCAGGCGACATACTTTCGTCCCTGCTTATTATACTCGTGACATGATTAAGAAGTTGCAACACTTAAAACAAGGTAGTGAAAATTTGATAAAAATTCTGTACACCATGGTCGAAACAATCACTATACTCTTGTTCATAAGGATAAAAATATTACTTTGCTTCCTATGACTCCTGATTCCATTTTGAAAGATGATATTAATAGAGCTAATAAAGCAAAACAGGAGAAGAATAAGAGTGAAAATCAGATTGTGGCAAAAGAATTTGAGCAACAAATGAAGCCTAATAATAAACCATCTAGTGTTGCTGCTGAAATTAAATTGAAAAGTGCATGTTTATTTGCCACCAAATCTGATATTGATGAGCTAGATTTCAGCAAATCTGTTTGCTATGCTTTTGTGTGCAAAGAGGCATTATTTTCATTCGAGGACGTGCCTTCCTCTTTGCCTCCTGCTGTCACTAACATTTTGCAGGAGTTCGCTGACGTCTTTCCACAAGACGTGCCACCGGGATTACCGCCTATTCGAGGGATTGAGCATTAGATTGACTTAATTCCCGGTGCTTCAGTTCCAAACCATGCACCATACCGTACCAATCCAAAGGAGACGAAGGAGATTATGCGTCAAGTATAAGAGCTTCTCGACAAAGGTTATATACGCGAATCCCTTAGTCCTTGTGTTGTTCCTATTATTCTAGTGCCGAAAAAGGATGGTACATCACGTATGTGTGTTGATTGTAGAGGCATTAATAATATTACTATTCGTAATCGTCATCCTATTCCTAGGCTAGATGATATGCTTGATGAATTGAGTGGCTCTACAATATTCTCCAAAGTTGATTTGCGTTGTGGATACCATCAAATTCGTATGAAATTGGGAGATGAATGGAAAACAGCATTCAAAACTAAGTTTGGATTATATGAGTGGTTAGTCATGCCTTTTGGGTTAACTAATGAACCTAGTACTTTCATGAGATTAATGAACGAAGTTTTACGTGCTTTCATTGGACGATTTGTGGTAGTCTATTTTGATGATATACTGATTTATAGCAGATCTTTGGAAGAACATTTGGAACATTTACGTGCTGTTTTTATTGCTCTACGTGATGCACGTTTGTTTGGTAACCTTGGGAAGTGCACCTTTTGCACCGACCGAGTATCTTTTCTTGGCTATGTTGTTACTCCACAGGGAATTGAAGTTGACAAAGCCAAGATTGAAGCTATTGAGAGTTGGCCGCAGCCCAAAACGGTCACACAAGTGAGGAGTTTTCTTGGCCTCGCTGGATTCTATAGGCGTTTTGTGAGAGATTTCAGCACCATTGCTGCACCTCTCAACGAGCTTACAAAGAAGGATGTGCCTTTTCTTTGGGGTACCGCACAGGAAGAAGCCTTCACGGTATTGAAAGATAAGTTGACACATGCTCCTTTACTCCAACTTCCAGATTTTAATAAGACTTTTGAGCTTGAATGTGATGCTAGTGGAATTGGATTAGGAGGTGTGTTATTACAAGATGGCAAACCTGTTGCATACTTTTCTGAAAAATTGAGTGGGCCTAGTCTGAATTATTCTACTTATGATAAAGAATTATATGCTCTTGTTCGGACTTTAGAAACATGGCAACATTATTTATGGCCCAAAGAATTTGTTATACATTCTGATCATGAATCTTTGAAACATATTAAAAGTCAAGCTAAACTGAATCGTAGACATGCTAAATGGGTTGAATTCATTGAGACTTTTCCTTATGTCATTAAACACAAGAAGGGAAAAGAAAATGTTATTGCTGATGCTTTGTCTCGCCGCTATACTATGCTTTCACAACTTGACTTCAAAATATTTGGTTTGGAGACCATCAAAGATCAATATGTGCATGATGCTGATTTTAAAGATGTAATGCAGAATTGTAAAGAAGGAAGAATGTGGAACAAGTTCGTCGTTAACGATGGATTTGTGTTTCGTGCTAACAAGCTATGCATTCCAGCTAGCTCCGTTCGTCTTTTGTTGTTGCAGGAGGCGCATGGAGGAGGATTAATGGGACACTTTGGCGTGAAGAAGACGGAGGACGTACTTGCTACACATTTCTTTTGGCCAAAGATGAGACGGGATGTTGAGCGTTTTATTGCTCGATGCACTACATGTCAAAAAGCTAAGTCACGACTCAATCCTCATGGTTTATATATGCCTTTGCCTGTACCTAGTGTTCCTTGGGAGGATATATCTATGGACTTTGTTTTAGGTTTACCTAGAACAAAGAAGGGGAGGGATAGCATATTTGTTGTCGTGGATAGATTCTCGAAAATGGCACACTTTATACCATGTCATAAAAGCGATGATGCTGTTAATGTTGCTGATTTATTCTTTCGTGAAATTATTCGCTTGCATGGTGTGCCAAATACTATTGTTTCAGATCGTGATACTAAATTTCTTAGCCACTTTTGGAGATGTTTATGGGCTAAGTTGGGGACTAAACTGTTTTTTAGTACTACTTGTCACCCCCAAACTGATGGACAAACTGAAGTAGTCAATAGAACGTTGTCTACTATGCTTAGGGCTGTTTTGAAGAATAATAAGAAAATGTGGGAGGAATGCTTGCCTCATATTGAATTTGCTTATAATCGTTCATTGCATTCTACTACTAAGATGTGCCCTTTTGAAGTTGTGTATGGTTTCCTACCTCGTGCACCTATTGATTTGTTGCCTCTTCCATCTTCGGAGAAGGTTAATTTTGATGCTAAACAACGTGCTGAATTGATTTTAAAAATGCATGAGTTAACTAAGGAAAACATTGAGCGTATGAATGCTAAATATAAACTTGCTGGAGATAAGGGTAGAAAACATGTTGTGTTTGCACCTGGAGATCTTGTTTGGTTACATTTGCGTAAGGATAGATTTCCTGATTTGCGCAAGTCAAAGCTAATGCCACGTGCTGATGGTCCCTTTAAGGTGTTAGAGAAAATAAATGATAATGCATATAAACTTGAGCTGCCTGCAGATTTTGGGGTTAGGCCCACTTTTAACATTGCAGATTTGAAGCCTTATTTGGGTGAGGAAGATGAACTTCCGTCGAGGACGACTTCATTTCAAGAAGGGGAGGATGATGAGGACATCAATACAATTGTTACACCCACAGCCCCTGCTGCTATACATACTCGACCAATTACTAGAGCTCGTGCACGCCAACTAAATTACCAGGTACTTTCGTTTCTTGGTAATGATTCTAATGTTCATGAGAATATGATGCTGCCTAAATTGGATACATTTGTTTTGCTTACAAATGAAGGGCCTAGCTTGGAGAAGGATGAACATTGGAGCAAGAACAAGCATGGAGATGATGGCATGCGCAAGGGGAACAAGAACGGAGTTACAAGTGATGATTTCAGGACTTTGAAGCCACCATAATGGGTGCATGAAGCCTTGGACGAAATATACAAGATGCCACTTCATAAATTTCGTCCCGAGGCTATTTTAGGTGCTGCGTCACCTTATTATTTGGCCAGGCCCATGTAATTTCGAAATACATAAGTATAGGCTATTTTTAGAGTCCGTATGTGTGGGGAAACAAGAGATAGGGTTGATTTCGGACCCCTCCACCAAGGGCCACGAAATTCCCCCCCTCTTCCTCCATATATACAGCCCTTAGGGCATCGTTTAGACTTTGGGTTTTGTTTAGATTAAAAGTTCGCCATAGCTGCAACTTCGCGTACTTCGTTTGTGTTCAACGACCAGACAAAGGCGTCACAGAACCCCACCTTGATCAATAAAGCTTTCATCTTATATTCGCAATATCCAGATTGCAATCTTAGTTTCTTGCTTGTTCTTCGTTTGCTCGCAGGAAACAGACCCTCGTGGTCAGGTTGATCGTGCTCCGGCGTGGTCAATAACCTCTCGGAGTTGGTTTAGCGATTGCTAAGGCGCGACGTCCTCGCACGTTCGTAGTCAGATCGTCAAAGTCGACTTCCACCAAAGCGAAATCCACCATCTCATCGAAAGACGGGACACCTTTGCCTCTATCAAGGAAGAATGTGGAACAAGTTTGTTGTTAACGATGGATTTGTGTTTCGTGCTAACAAGCTATGCATTCCAGCTAGCTCCGTTCGTCTTTTGTTGTTGCAGGAGGCGCATGGAGGAGGATTAATGGGACACTTTGGCGTGAAGAAGACGGAGGACGTACTTGCTACACATTTCTTTTGGCCAAAGATGAGACGGGATGTTGAGCGTTTTATTGCTCGCTGCACTACATGTCAAAAAGCTAAGTCACGACTCAATCCTCATGGTTTATATATGCCTTTGCCTGTACCTAGTGTTCCTTGGGAGGATATATCTATGGACTTTGTTTTAGGTTTACCTCGAACAAAGAAGGGGAGGGATAGCATATTTGTTGTCGTGGATAGATTCTCGAAAATGGCACACTTTATACCATGTCATAAAAGTGATGATGCTGTTAATGTTGCTGATTTGTTCTTTCGTGAAATTATTCGCTTGCATGGTGTGCCAAATACTATTGTTTCAGATCGTGATACTAAATTTCTTAGCCACTTTTGGAGATGTCTATGGGCTAAGTTGGGGACTAAACTGCTTTTTAGTACTACTTGTCACCCCCAAACTGATGGACAAACTGAAGTAGTCAATAGAACATTGTCTACTATGCTTAGGGCTGTTTTGAAGAATAATAAGAAAATGTGGGAGGAATGCTTGCCTCATATTGAATTTGCTTATAATCGTTCATTGCATTCTACTACTAAGATGTGCCCTTTTGAAGTTGTGTATGGTTTCCTACCTCGTGCACCTATTGATTTGTTGCCTCTTCCATCTTCGGAGAAGGTTAATTTTGATGCTAAACAACGTGCTGAATTGATTTTAAAAATGCATGAGTTAACTAAGGAAAACATTGAGCATATGAATGCTAAATATAAACTTGCTAGAGATAAGGGTAGAAAACATG
Organism: Triticum aestivum; assembly: GCF_018294505.1. NCBI lineage: Eukaryota > Viridiplantae > Streptophyta > Magnoliopsida > Poales > Poaceae > Triticum > Triticum aestivum. The sequence continues at coordinate 227,099 of NW_025228063.1, forward strand.
TTGTGTTTGCACCTGGAGATCTTGTTTGGTTACATTTGCGTAAGGATAGATTTCCTGATTTGCGCAAATCAAAGCTAATGCCACGTGCTGATGGTCCCTTTAAGGTGTTAGAGAAAATAAATGATAATGCATATAAACTTGAGCTGCCTGCAGATTTTGGGGTTAGTCCCACTTTTAACATTGCAGATTTGAAGCCTTATTTGGGTGAGGAAGATGAACTTCCGTCGAGGACGACTTCATTTCAAGAAGGGGAGGATGATGAGGACATCAATACAATTGTTACACCCACAACCCCTGCTGCTATACATACTGGACCAATTACTAGAGCTCGTGCACGCCAACTAAATTACCAGGTACTTTCGTTTCTTGGTAATGATTCTAATGTTCATGAGAATATGATGCTGCCTAAATTGGATACATTTGTTTTGCTTACAAATGAAGGGCCTAGCTTGGAGAAGGATGAACATTGGAGCAAGAACAAGCATGGAGATGATGGCATGCGCAAGGGAAACAAGAACGGAGTTACAAGTGATGATTTCAGGACTTTGAAGCCACCATAATGGGTGCATGAAGCCTTGGACGAAATATACAAGATGCCACTTCATAAATTTCGTCCCGAGGCTATTTTAGGTGCCGCGTCACCTTATTATTGGGCCAGGCCCATGTAATTTCGAAATACATAAGTATAGGCTATTTTTAGAGTCCATATGTGTGGGGAAACAAGAGATAGGGTTGATTTCGGACTCCTCCACCAAGGGCCACGAAATTCCCCCCTCTTCCTCCATATATACAGCCCTTAGGGCATCGTTTAGACTTTTGGTTTTGTTTAGATTAAAAGTTCGCCATAGCTGCAACTTCGCGTACTTCTTGTGCTAATTTTTTGGCTTTAGATTTTATGAACTATGCAAGTTACTCATCTATTCATGTGTCATATATGCAAAAATCAAGGGAAGTAAAAATGGATGACATATACATATACAACATGTACACCTTGTCTCTTTTGTTAGCCACATTTCAGATTAAGCAACGCCGAGGACGGCTTTATTTTCAAGAAGGGGAGGATGATGAGGACATGACTACCTTGGATATGACCAAAAATATTGCATATATGCATAGTTGTCAGGTGATTTCTAGTGCAAACTATTCAATAATCTATTTGTGTTATCCAGAACAAAAATACTTCACACACTTTTGTGTTTTGTCTAATTGCAGGTGTATGGGACATTTGTACAATCCACATATGAAGATAAGGAAGAAAGAGATGTTTATTTGCTGTCCAAAAAGTTCTCTGACGTCACTTTTGGCCCAAGAGAAGATAGAGTCCAAGTCTCTCACGTTCTGGATTCAGATTCGGACTGCACAGACATACCTGACTCAAAACGCACACAAGTTTTTCATACGGACTCCGAATTGGGTGATTCTTTTTTTGTTGGAAACTAGATTTCGTGCACTTTCCAACCCAAGTGGAATCACCTTCAAATTCGTCCGGAGCGTTGAGTTGTGGACGAAACAATCTGATGCTGCAGCAGAATCCGAGTCAAACTACAAGTCCAAAGGTGTTACATCACCTCCACTTGGGCCCATTGGCCTTGTACGACCTAGATTTAGTTTTAGGATGCCTTGGGACGTCCTCCCACCTCCTTGGCTGCCACCCCTTGCTCCTATATAAGTAGATCCATCTAGTAGCTTTTCCTTGGGATTTGTTTAGTTAAAAGTTAGCCATTGCAACTTCGTGTACTTCGTTTGTGTCCAACGACCAGACCAAGACCGCTTCCGGATCCCCACCATTATCAATACTTCATATATATTCGCAATATTCAGATTGCTTTATCATATTCTTGCTCGTTCTTCGATTGCTTGCAGGAATAGACCTTCGTGGTCAGGCTGACGGTGCTTCCGGCATCGTCAGTAACCTCACGAGATTGGTTTAGCGATTGCTAAGGCGCAACGTCGTGCACGTTTGTAGTCGGATCGTCAAAGTCGTCTCCACCAAATCGATAGTTATCATCTCATCGAAAGATCGGGACACCCTCGCCTCTATCATACCTCGAACAAAGAAGGGGTGATGACGACATGACTACCTTGGATATGACCAAAAATATTGCATATATGCATATTCGTCAGGTGATTTCTAGTGCAAACTATTCAATAATCTATTTATGTTATCCAGAACAAAAATACTTCACACACTTTTGTGTTTTGTCTAATTGCAGGTGTATGGGGCATTTGTACAATCCACATATGAAGATGAGGAAGAAAGAGATGTTTATTTGCTGTCCAAAAAGTTCTCTCACGTCACTTTTGGCCCAAGAGAAGATAGAGTCCAAGTCTCTCACGTTCTGGATTCAGATTCGGACTGCACAGACACACCTGACTTAAAACGCACACAAGTTTCTCATACGGACTCCGAATTGGGTGATTCTTTTTTTGTTGGAAACTAGATTTCGTGCACTTTCCAACCCAATTGGAATCACCTTCAAATTCGTCCGGAGCGTTGAGTTGTGGACGAAACAATCTGATGCTGCAGCAGAATCCGAGTCAAACTACAAGTCCAAAGGTGTTACATCACCTCCACTTGGGCCCATTGGCCTTGTACGACCTAGATTTAGTTTTAGGCTGCCTTGGGACGTCCTCCCACCTCCTTGGCCGCCACCCCTTGCTCCTATATAAGTAGATCCATCTAGTAGCTTTTCCTTGGGATTTGTTTAGTTAAAAGTTAGCCATTGCAACTTCGTGTACTGCGTTTGTGTCCAACGACCAGACCAAGACCGCTTCCGGATCCCCACCATTATCAATACCTTATATATATTTTCAATATTCAGATTGCTTTATCATATTCTTGCTCGTTCTTCGATTGCTTGCAGGAATAGACCTTCGTGGTCAGGCTGACCGTGCTTCCGGCATTGTCAGTAACCTCAGGAGATTGGTTTAGCGATTGCTAAGGCACAAACGTCGTTGCACGTTTGTAGTCGGATCGTCAAAGTCGTCTCCACCAAATCGAAAGTTATCATCTCATCGAAAGATCGGGACACCCTCGCCTCTATCAAGTGGTATCAGTTTTCAGGTTGCTCGGTGAGAATTTCCAGTTTTCCCTAGATTAGATTTATTTTCTTACCTATTGTCCAAGAAAAGGCCACAAAAAAAAGATAGATCTATTCATCCTTTGTCCAAGCCAGACTGAGCCTTTGCAATTTTCTTTTCATTGTTTGCATTATTGAATTATCGGTTGCATCGCCGTGTCGAGTTGCTGGTCTTAGTGTCTAGTTCCTTTAGAGTTTCGAGTTCTGTTCACATTAGTCACGCAGCCGCTGCATCATTATCCCATCCACCAATTTCCACCATGTGCTACGCACTATTTATTGTCATAATCATAGTTGAGGTCACTCATATCTTCGCCTGATCGAATCTGCATCTTATCTAGTTTGTCTTGGGAAGAGGGAGAAAAAGAAGATAAAGAAAAAAAAAGAGAAAAAAGGAAAGAAAAAAAAGAAAAAGAGGGAGAAGAAAAAGAAAGAAAAAAGCGTGAGAAAAAAAAGGAGAGAAAAAAAATCGAATCTATCTAGAATCAATCTCATACCTGAATTCAGATTGGAATCTGTTTTGCGCACTGTTCAGTAAAACAGGTGTATCTTCCTCATACGAAGTCCGTTTTGGCTCCGGGAGTACTCAAATTGAAGCTAGAGACGAGCCGCATCTAAATAGTTGCAGAAGCTAGTTCAATATTTGACACCTCAAAATCGGCTTCTAAATAGGTCTTTTTGCCCTCTGAAGTTCGTGAACACAGCTTGTTCCAATTTTTCAGGCCAGTTTTAGAATTATTTGACTCCTCATATCAACTCGGAATTGAGTGATTCTTTTTGCATTGGAAAGCTTGAGTTAGTAGCATTCTTTGAAAGAATTTATCAGAAAATTGTCTCAAACTTTTCAAGAGGAAAGTTGGAGAGAGAGTTGTTGTATATCCTGCTTGGCAGTTGTTTTTCATCATTATCTTCACTGCCGTTGTGATCTTCACTTATATCTTGCTGTCAAGAGCTACTTAGTATCCTTCATTGATGCTAGTTGTGCTACGCCGTGACCTCATTAGTGTTCTAGGCTCGCGTCTCTAGTCCGGTCTAGCCTAGGACCAGCACAGTACCGTCGTTGAGCGTTTATTCAACATTGCATCTTTGAATTGATTATTGCTAATCTTTTGCTACCATATATAGCCAATCCAGCTCCACATATTTCTACACCGTGTATACGTACGCTCCCCTGGCAATCGCTTTACTCAATATTCAGAGTTACTTGACACCGCTGGTTGCCGATCACCGCCTGCTGCATGGTAAGAACTTGTAAGACATTGATATTTGCTTTACTGTGAGCGTTTTACCACCACATCCTAGTAGTTATAGGAACATTATTTTTGGATTTTGTTTCTTGTTCTACTAATCATGACAGGATCCAGAGTCAATTCATGGGCTTTGTCGATCGCGGGAGACGTGTCACCACCTTTGCAAATACCACAACCGTCACGAGAGGTGCACAAACATCCAAATGCACATGATCAGGTTAATGTATCTATACCACCATTTAATGGCCGTTTTAAACCTGCTTTATATATTGAATGGGAGTTCGACATAAAAAATATATTTGCTTCCCATAATTTCAATGAACATAAAAAGGTTAAGGTTGCGGTTGGTTCTTTCACTGGTTATGCTTTGGTTTGGTGGAGTGAATATTGTCGGTTACACCCTGATTATATACCTACTACTTGGGATGATTTGAAACTTGCCAGGCGACATACTTTCGTCCCTGCTTATTATACTCGTGACATGATTAAGAAGTTGCAACACTTAAAACAAGGTAGTGAAACTGTAACAAAATATTATGATGATTTACAAACTACCTTGTTGCATTCCTCTTTAGAAGAAAGTGAAGATGATTTTATGGATAGATTTTGGGGAGGATTAAACCGTGATATTCAAGAGATACTAATTCATGAAGAGTGTTATCCTATGGACCATTTGTTTCATCTTGCTTGCAAAGCTGAACAGGAAATAAAACGACGTGTTGGCCACGAGGAGAACAAGCGCACGGTGCACATTCCAAGAGTTGATATGATTGTTCCTTCAACTACTAAGCATACTATGACAACCACATCTGTTGTTGTCAGGACTACATCACCTCCACCATGTGACACATCGCCCCCGAGAGTGGCTACATCATCTGAGTTGATCATAAGAGGTAATGACAAAGGTACTGATCTTCCATCTCTACATGAGAATGATGAATGCCTTGTCAATTTGAATGCACCATCTGATGAGCTACCCACTACTTTGATCACACCACCTATTTTAGAGGACTACGTTGATAATTTGACTTTGCCATGTGATCAAACAACTGAAATACCAACAATTTTGAGTGCACCCATTGAATTAACTATTGATGCAAAAGAACCAATGTTTAATCATTTTGATATGACCTCTAATCTTGGTGATGATTCTGTGTTGAATGACTTATTGCATGTTTGCGTATTTAAGCATGTTGTAGCATGTAAATTTGATGCAAGTAAGGTTTATTCACCAATGTTGGGATGGTTTAATGATGAACATTGTCAATCTTTTGAAATGAATAAGAGCTTCACTTATATGTGCAAACTGAGTTGCAATATTTTCATGCCTTCTACTTCTTGTGCTAATTTTTTGGCTTTAGATTTTATGAACTATGCAAGTTACTCATCTATTCATGTGTCATATATGCAAAAATCAAGGGAAGTAAAAATGGATTACATATACATATACAACATGTAGACCCTGTCTCTTTTGTTAGCCACATTTCAGATTAAGCAACGCCGAGGACGGCTTTATTTCATCACCTCCGCCATGTGACACACCGCCCCCGAGAGTGGCTACATCATCTGAGTTGATCATAAGAGGTAATGACAAAGGTACTGATCTTCCATCTCTACATGAGAATGATGAATGCCTTGTCAATTTGAATGCACCATCTGATGAGCTACCCACTACTTTGATCACACCACCTATTTTAGAGGACTACATTGATAATTTGACTTTGCCATGTGATCAAACAACTGAAATACCAACAATTTTGAGTGCACCCATTGAATTAACTATTGACGCAAAAGAACCAATGTTTAATCATTTTGATATGACCTCTAATCTTGGTGATGATTCTGTGTTGAATGACTTATTGCATGTTTGCTTATTTAAGCATGTTGTAGCATGTAAATTTGATGCAAGTAAGGTTTATTCACCAATGTTGGGATGGTTTAATGATGAACATTGTCAATCTTTTGAAATGAATAAGAGCTTCACTTATATGTGCAAACTGAGTTGCAATATTTTCATGCCTTCTACTTCTTGTGCTAATTTTTTGGCTTTAGATTTTATGAACTACGCAAGTTACTCATCTATTCATGTGTCATATATGCAAAAATCAAGGGAAGTAAAAATGGATGACATATACATATACAACATGTACACCTTGTCTCTTTTGTTAGCCACATTTCAGATTAAGCAACGCCGAGGACGGCTTTATTTTCAACAAGGGGAGGATGATGAGGACATGACTACCTTGGATATGACCAAAAATATTGCATATATGCATATTTGTCAGGTGATTTCTAGTGCAAACTATTCAATAATCTATTTATGTTATCGAGAACAAAAATACTTCACACACTTTTGTGTTTTGTCTAATTGCAGGTGTATGGGGCATTTGTACAATCCACATATGAAGATAAGGAAGAAAGAGATGTTTATTTGCTGTCCAAAAAGTTCTCTCACATCACTTTTGGCCCAAGAGAAGATAGAGTCCAAGTCTCTCACGTTCTGGATTCAGATTCGGACTGCACAGACACACCTGACTTAAAACGCACACAAGTTTCTCATACGGACTCAGAATTGGGTGATTCTTTTTTTGTTGGAAACTAGATTTCATGCACTTTCCAACCCAATTGGAATCACCTTCAAATTCGTCCGGAGCGTTGAGTTGTGGACGAAACAATCTGATGCTGCAGCAGAATCCGAGTCAAACTACAAGTCCAAAGGTGTTACATCACCTCCACTTGGGCCCATTGGCCTTGTACGACCTAGATTTAGTTTTAGGCTGCCTTGGGACGTCCTCCCACCTCCTTGGCCGCCACCCCTTGCTCCTATATAAGTAGATCCATCTAGTAGCTTTTCCTTGGGATTTGTTTAGTTAAAAGTTAGCCATTGCAACTTCGTGTACTGCGTTTGTGTCCAACGACCAGACCAAGACCGCTTCCGGATCCCCACCATTATCAATACCTCATATATATTTGCAATATTCAGATTGCTTTATCATATTCTTGCTCATTCTTCGATTTCTTGCAGGAATAGACCTTCGTGGTCAGGCTGACCGTGCTTCCGGCATTGTCAGTAACCTCAGGAGATTGGTTTAGCGATTGCTAAGGCACAAACGTCGTTGCACGTTTGTAGTCGGATCGTCAAAGTCGTCGAAAGATCGGGACACCCTCGCCTCTATCAAGGGGAGGGATAGCATATTTGTTGTCGTGGATAGATTCTCGAAAATGGCACACTTTATACCATGTCATAAAAGCGATGATGCTGTTAATGTTGCTGATTTGTTCTTTCGTGAAATTATTCGCTTGCATGGTGTGCCAAATACTATTGTTTCAGATCTGATACTAAATTTCTTATCCACTTTTGGAGATGTTTATGGGCTAAGTTGGGGACTAAACTGCTTTTTAGTACTACTTGTCACCCCCAAACTGATGGACAAACTGAAGTAGTCAATAGATCGTTGTCTACTATGCTTAGGGCTGTTTTGAAGAATAATAAGAAAATGTGGGAGGAATGCTTGCCTCATATTGAATTTGCTTATAATCTTTCATTGCATTCTACTACTAAGATGTGCCCTTTTTAAATTGTGTATGGTTTCCTACCTCGTGCACCTATTGATTTGTTGCCTCTTCCATCTTCGGAGAAGGTTAATTTTGATGCTAAAGAACGTGCTGAATTGATTTTAAAAATGCATGAGTTAACTAAGGAAAACATTGAGCGTATGAATGCTAAATATAAACTTGCTGGAGATATGGGTAGAAAACATGTTGTGTTTGCACCTGGAGATCTTGTTTGGTTACATTTGCGTAAGGATAGATTTCCTGATTTGCGCAAATCAAAGCTAATGCCACGTGCTGATGGTCCCTTTAAGGTGTTAGAGAAAATAAATGATAATGCATATAAACTTGAGCTGCCTGCAGATTTTGGGGTTAGTCCCACTTTTAACATTGCAGATTTGAAGCCTTATTTGGGTGAGGAAGATGAGTTTCCATCGAGAACGACTTCATTTCAAGAAGGGGAGGATGATGAGGACATCAATACCATTGTTACAACCACAGCCCCTACTGCTACATATACGGGACCAATTACTAGAGCTCGCGCACGCCAATTAAATTATCAGGTACTTTCGTTTCTTGGTAATGATTCTAATGTTCATGAGAATATGATGCTGCCTAAATTGGATACATTTGTTTTGCTTACAAATGAAGGGCCTAGCTTGGAGAAGGATGAACATTGGAGCAAGAACAAGCATGGAGATGATGCCATGCGCAAGGGGAACAAGAACGGAGTTACAAGTGATGATTTCAGGACTTTGAAGCCACCATAATGGGTGCATGAAGCCTTGGACGAAATATACAAGATGCCACTTCATAAATTTCGTCCCGAGGCTATTATAGGTGCTGCGTCACCTTTTTATTGGGTCAGGCCCATGTAATTTCGAAATACATAAGTATAGGCTATTTTTAGAGTCCGTATGTGTGGGGAAACAAGAGATAGGGTTGATTTCGGACCCCTCCACCAAGGGCCACGAAATTCCCCCTCTCTTCCTCCATATATACAGCCCTTAGGGCACCGTTTAGACTTTGGGTTTTGTTTAGATTAAAAGTTCGCCATAGCTGCAACTTCGCGTACTTCGTTTGTGTTCAACGACCAGACAAAGGCGTCACAGAACCCCACCTTGATCAATAAAGCTTTCATCTTATATTCGCAATATCCAGATTGCAATCTCAGTTTCTTGCTTGTTCTTCGTTTGCTCGCAGGAAACAGACCCGCGTGGTCAGGTTGATCGTGCTCCGGCGTGGTCAATAACCTCTTGGAGTTGGTTTAGCGATTGCCAAGGCGCGACGTCCTCGCACGTTCGTAGTCGGATCGTCAAAGTCGACTGCCACCAAAGCGATATCCATCATCTCATCGAAAGACGGGACACCTTTGCCTCTATCATAACATCAAACCATAAAACCTAGGCTCGGATGCCACTGTTAGGGAACGTAGTAATTTCAAAAAAATTCCTACGCACACGCAAGATCATGTGATGCATAGCATCGAGAGGGGAGAGTGTTATCTACGTACCCTTGTAGACCGACAGCGGAAGCGTTAGCACAACGCGGTTGATGTAGTCGTACGTCTTCATGGCCCGACCGATCAAGCACCGAAACTACGGCACCTCCGAGTTTTAGCACACGTTCAGCTCGATGACGATCCCCGGACTCCGATCCAGCAAAGTGTCGGGGAAGAGTTCCGTCAGCACGACGGCGTGGTGACGATCTTGATGTACTACTGCTGCAGGGCTTCGCCTAAGCACCGCTACAATATTATCGAGGACTATGGTGGCTGGGGGCGCCGCACACGGCTAAGAATAAGATCACGTGGATCAACTTGTGTGTCTCTGGGGTGCCCCTTGCCTCAGTATATAAAGGATGGAGGAGGAGGAGGCCTGCCAAGGCTAGGTGCGGCCAGGATGTGGAGTCCTACTAGGACTCCAAGTCCTAGTAGGAGTCCACCAAGAGGGGAGGAAGGGAGAAGGAAGTGGAGGAGAGGGAGAGGTGGCCGACCCCCTGTTCCCTAGTCCAATTCGGACCAGAGGGGAGGGGGGGCGCAGCAGCCCCTTGGCCCTTTCTTCTCTTCCCACTAAAGCCCATCAAGGCCCATTGCTTCTCCCGTAACTACCCGGTACTCCGAAAAATACCCGAATCACTCGGAACCTTTCCGATGTCCGAATATAGTCGTCCAATATATCAATCTTTACGTCTCGACCATTTCGAGACTCCTCATCATGTCCCCGATCTCATCCGGGACTCCGAACTCCTTCGGTACATCAAAACTCATAAAATCATAATATAACTGTCATCGAAACCTTAAGCGTGCGGACCCTACGGGTTCGAGAACAATGTAGACATGACCGAGACACGTCTCTGGTCAATAACCAATAGCGGGACCTGGATGCCCATATTGGCTCCTACATATTCTACGAAGATCTTTTATCGGTCAGACCGCATAACAACATACGTTGTTCCCTTTCTCATCGGTATGTTACTTGCCCGAGATTCGATCGTCGGTATCCAATACCTAGTTCAATCTCGTTACCGGCAAGTTTCTTTACTCGTTCCGTAATACATCATCTCACAACTAACTTATTAGTTGTAATGCTTGCAAGGCTTATGTGATGTGCATTACCGAGAGGGCCCAAAGATACCTCTCCGACAATCGGAGTGACAAAACCTAATCTCGAAATACGCCAACCCAACATGTACCTTTGGAGACACCTGTAGTACTCCTTTATAATCACCCAGTTACGTTGTGACGTTTGGTAGCACCCAAAGTGTTCCTCCGGTAAACGGGAGTTGCATAATCTCATAGTTATAGGAACATGTATAAGTCATGAAGAAAGCAATAGCAACATACTAAACGATCGGGTGCTAAGCTAATGGAATGGGTCATGTCAATCACAACATTCTCCTAATGATGTGATCCCGTTAATCAAATAACAACTCTTTTGTTTATGGTTAGGAAACATAACCATCTTCGATTAACGAGCTAGTCAAGTAGAGGCATACTAGTGACACTTTGTTTGTCTATGTATTCACACAAGTATTATGTTTCCGGTTAATACAATTCTAGCATGAATAATAAACATTTATCATGATATAAGGAAATAAATAATAACTTTATTATTGCCTCTAGAGCATATTTCCTTCAGCGCCGTGGTAAGTGGCGCGGTTGGGTTACCCACGTCCGTATTGATGAGAATCCCATAAAAGGGGGGTACACGATCTCTGCTTTGACAAGACGTGCCAAGGAAACCGCCTCGCAAAACATGCTGAGGTGGAAAAGTGAAAACGATTCAAGTGAAGGACTTGGCTGTAGTGTGATGACGCACTGCGGAATACGTCAGCAGATTTGATTTGTGTTAATATTATTCTCTCTATGGCAATATGTGGAAGCTTATTTTGCAGAGCCGGACACTACTCTTGGTTTTTACAATCTTTTATGAAGGACTTGGAGGAGGAACCCGCCTTGCAATGCCGAAGACAATTTGCGCGCCGGACTCGTCGTCATTGAAGCCTGGTTCAGGGGCTACTGAGGGAGTCCTAGATTAGGGGGTGTTCGGGTAGCCGGACTATACCTCCAGCCGGACTCCTGGACTATGAAGATACAAGATTGAAGACTTCGTCCCGTGTCCGGATGGGACTTTCCTTGGCGTGGAAGGCAAGCTTGGCGATGCGGATATTCAAGATCTCCTACGATTGTAACCGACTCTATGTAACCCAAACCCTATCCGGTGTCTATATAAACCGGAGGGTTGTAGTCCGTAGACAATCAACTCCATATACAACAATCATACCATAGGCTAGCTTCTAGGGTTTAGCCTCCTTGATCTCGTGGTAGATCTACTTTTGGACTACCCATATCATCAATATTAATCAAGCAGGACGTAGGGTTTTACCTCCATCAAGAGGGCCCGAACCTGGGTAAAACATCGTGTTCCCTGCCTCCTGTTACCATCCGGCCTAGACGCACAGTTCGGGACCCGCTACCCGAGATCCGCCGGTTTTGACATCGACATTGGGGTTCTGTGACGCCTTTGTCTGGTCGTTGAACACAAATGAAGTACGCGAAGTTGCAGCTATGGCAAACTTCAATCTAAACAAAACCCAAACTCTAAACGATGCCCTAAGGGTTGTATATATGGAGGAAGAGGGGGAATTTTATGGCCCTTGGAGGAGGGGTCCGAAACCAACTCTATCTCTTGTTTCCCCACACATACGGACTCTAAAAACAGCCTATACTTAAGTATTTCGAAAATACATGGGCCTCGCCCAATAATAAGGTGACGCAGCACCTAGAATAGCCTCTGGACGAAATTTATGAAGTGGCATCTTGTATATTTCATCCAAGGCTTCATGGACCCCTTATGGTGGCTTCAAAGTCCTGAAATCATCACTTGTAACTCCGGTCTTGATCCCGTTGCGCATGCCATCACCTCCATGCTTGGTCTTGCTTCAGTGTCCATCCCTCTTATCCATGCCAGGCCCTTCATTTGTAAGCAAACCAAATGTATCCAACTTAGGAATCATCATATTCTCATGAACATTAGAATCATTACCAAGAAACGAAAGTACCTGATAATTTAATTGGCGTGCGCGAGCTCTAGTAATTGGTCCAGTATGTATAGCAGCAGGGGTTGTGAGTGTAACAATGGTATTGATGTCATCATCATCCTCCCCTTCTTGAAATGAAGTCGTCCTCGACGGAAGCTCATCTTCCTCACCCAAATAAGGCTTCAAATCTACAATGTTAAAAGTGTGACTAACCCCAAAATCTGCAGGCAGCTCAAGTTTATATGCATTATCATTTATTTTCTCTAACACCTTAAAAGGACCATCAGCACGTGGCATTAGCTTTGATTTGTGTAAATTAGGAAATCTATCCTTACACAAATGTAACCAAATAAGATCTCCAGGTGCAAACACAACATGTTTTCTACCCTTATCTCCAGCAAGTTTATATTTAGCATTCATACGCTCAATGTTTTCCTTAGTTAACTCATGCATTTTTAAAATCAATTCAGCACGTTCTTTAGCATCAAAATTAACCTTCTCCGAAGATGGAAGAGGCAACAAATCAATAGGTGCACGAGGTAGGAAACCATACACAATTTAAAAAGGGCACATCTTAGTAGTAGAATGCAATGAAAGATTATAAGCAAATTCAATATGAGGCAAGCATTCTTCCCATATTTTCTTATTATTCTTGAAAACAGCCCTAAGCATAGTAGACAATGTTCTATTGACTACTTCAGTTTGTCCATCAGTTTGGGGGTGACAAGTAGTAATAAAAAGCAGTTTTAAACATCTCCAAAAGTGGCTAAGAAATTTAGTATCATGGTCTGAAACAATAGTGTTTGGCACACCATGCAAGCGAATAATTTCATGAAAGAACAAATCAGCAACATTAACCTCATCTTCGCTTTTATGACATGGTATAAAGTGTGCCATTTTAGAAAATCTATCCACGATAACAAATATGATATCCCTCCCCTTCGTTGTTCGAGGTAAACCTAAAACAAAGTCCATAGATATATCCTCCCAAGGAACACTAGGTACAGGCAAAGGCATATATAAACCATGAGGATTGAGTCGTGATTTAGCTTTTTGACATGTAGTGCAGCGAGCAACAAAACGCTCAACATCCCGTCTCATCTTTGGCCAAAAGAAATGTGTAGCAAGTATATCCTCTATCTTCTTGACGCCAAAGTGTCCCATTAATCCTCCTCCATGCCCCTCCTGCAACAACAAAAGACGAACGGAGCTAGCTGGAATGCATAGCTTGTTAGCACGAAACACAAATCCATCGTTAAGAATGAACTTGTTCCAAGTTCTCCCTTCCTTACAATTCTGCAATACATCTTTAAATTCAGCATCATGCACATATTGATCTTTGATGGTCTCCAAACCAAATATTTTAAAGTCAAGTTGTGATAGCATAGTATAACGACGAGACAATGCATCAGCAATAACATTTTCTTTACTCTTCTTGTGTTTTATGACATAAGGGAAAGTCTCAATGAATTCAACCCATTTAGCATGTCTACAGTTCAATTTTGCTTGACTTTTAATGTGTTTCAAAGATTCATGATCAGAATGTATAACAAGTTTCTTGGGCCATAAATAATGTTGTCATGTTTCTAAGGTCCGAACAAGAGCATATAATTCTTTATCATAAGTAGAGTAGTTCAGACTAGGCCCACTCAATTTTTCAGAAAAGTATGCAACAGATTTGCCATCTTGTAATAACACACCTCTGATGTGGAGCGAACCTCGAGACGAGGATCGATCCGTTGTTGGCCAGATCTTTCACGGCACAAAACTCCATCGCAGCAAGAACTAGATGCGGGTTTACAAAGATGTTCACAAACCTCGCAAAAACAACACGCCAACCCCTCGATGTGAAGGAATAACGTAGACGAACCGTATAGGTTCAGCTTGTAATCTCCTACGTGTCGCGTCGCAGGAACTCACACGCCAGTATAGACTTTTGACAAGATTTCTCAAAACTCGATAATGGCCAGCGGCCGGAACACACGTGGTGTCTAATTCATATAAAAAAAATAACCTCCCTATTACATGGCCTTACCATGGCTATTTATATTACTAGTACAACCGACTCAAACTTGGCTAATAAGTTAGCCTAACAATACCTCTCGTTATCTCTAACTCTCAACGAAATAACTAAGCAAGGAAATCCTGATCATGTGCTTTATTTTAGCAGATAATCATTACAAAAAAATGGCAAAAATAATTAAACGTAATTTCTTTGGTGGCCCCCAGCCGATATCTCTTAAGGAAAGTAACCTGATGAGGACATCAATACAATTGTTACACCCACAGCCCCTGCTGCTATACATACTGGACCAATTACTAGAGCTCGTGCACGCCAACTAAATTACCAGGTACTTTCGTTTCATGGTAATGATTCTAATGTTCATGAGAATATGATGTTGCCTAAATTGGATACATTTGTTTTGCTTACAAATGAAGGGCCTAGCTTGTAGAAGGATGAACATTGGAGCAAGAACAAGCATGGAGATGATGTCATGCGCAAGGGGAACAAGAACGGAGTTACAAGTGATGATTTCAGGACTTTGAAGCCACCATAATGGGTGCATGAAGCCTTGGACGAAATATACAAGATGCCACTTCATAAATTTCGTCCCGAGGCTATTTTAGGTGCTGCGTCACCTTATTATTGGGCCAGGCCCATGTAATTTCGAAATACATAAGTATAGGCTATTTTTAGAGTTCGTATGTGTGGGGAAACAAGAGATAGGGTTGATTTCGGACCCCTCCACCAAGGGCCACGAAATTCCCCCCTCTTCCTCCATATATACAGCCCTTAGGGCATCGTTTAGACTTTGGGTTTTGTTTAGATTAAAAGTTCGCCATAGCTGCAACTTCGCGTACTTCATTTGTGTTCAACGACCAGACAAAGGCGTCACAGAACCCCACCTTGATCAATAAAGCTTTCATCTTATATTCGCAATATCCAGATTGCAATCTCAGTTTCTTGCTTGTTCTTCGTTTGCTTGCAGGAAACAGACCCTCGTGGTCAGGTTGATCGTGCTCCGGCGTGGTCAATAACCTCTCGGAGTTGGTTTAGCGATTGCTAAGGCGCGACGTCCTCGCACGTTCGTAGTCGGATCGTCAAAGTCGACTGCCACCAAAGTGATATCCATCATCTCATCGAAAGATGGGACACCTTTGCCCCTATCAAGTGGTATCAGATTTTTAGGTTGCTCGGTGAGATTTTACAGTTTTTCGTAGTTTAGATCGAGTCTGTTCTTCATACCTACAGTCCACGAAAAAGCCAAAAAAAATTAGGGTTAGTTCATCATATCCGAACCAATCTGAGCCTTTGCATAATATTTTTAGGGTTTTGCTTTGTTGAATTTGCGGTTGCATCGTCGTGTCTAGTTGCTGGTCTTAGCGTTAGTCTTTTAGAGTTTCGAGTTCTGGTCATAAGTTGTCACGCCGCCACCGCACCATCATCATCGCCCCTGTCACCTACCACCACCGCTCCGAATCCGTATCCATATACCACCACCAATCCGTATCCATATACCACCACCGATCCATATCCATATATTACCACCGCTGCCATATACCACCACCGCTGCCATATACCACCACCGCTGCCATATACCACCATATATCCACCACCAATCCGAGTTCCTTGCATATTAGGTGTGTTTTCGAGATCCATCTAGTTTCCGATTCGTGTTTCCTTGCCGGAGTAGGTTTCGAAAAAAAAGAGTCTGGAAACTACCCTCCGTTTAGGCCCAAAATTTTTCGAAAACGCATTTTTCGAAAAAAATTCTGGCTATCCTATTTTTAGGTGTTTCTGAGTGTTTTGAGACAGGTGCCATTATAGGAAGTTTTTTTTGACCCGTTTCCAGTTTTTGGGTCCGGGCAGTCGAAAAAACGAAAAAAAAAAATTGGTCGAAAAAATTTCGTGCCCATCCTGTCAGTTTGACCTAGGAAGAGTTTTGAGGCACTCGCCATTATAGTGATTTTTCGCAAAAAAAAAGCAGCGCAAAAAAAAGAGCGCAAAAAAAAGAGCGAAAAAAAATTCCAGAGTGTGCTTTTCCCTTGTTTACGTGCAGCGCCGTGATTTTGTTAGTGTTCTAGGCTCGCGTCTTTAGCACGGTCTAGCCTAGGACCAGCACAGTACCGTCGTTGAGCGTTTATTCAACTTTGCATCTCTGAATTGATTTTTGCTGACCCCTTTTGCTACCATATTATAAGCCTTCCCAGTTCCACGTACATCTACGTCGTGCATTTGACTCTCCCTAGTAATCGCTCTATCCAAGCTTTGAGAGTTTTGACTACAATGGTTGCCGATCACCACCTGCTGCTGGGTAAGAACTGGTAAGAATTTGAGATTTGCTTGACGGGTTTGTGATACACCACCACCACTTCTTAGTAGTCTGTAGGATCATATTCTTGTGTCTTTCTATTTGCTGCTAACCATGGTAGGATCACAAGCCGATGAGACTGATTGGGAGAACCTGACGAACAAATAGCTACATGATAAATTTCAGCAAATGATGAGTGGACAGGTGCAAGATGTGCTAAACAGATTTGACGAGGCCATGGAGAAGATATATGGCATGGAGAAGACGTTCGAAACAAAGCTTGATAGCAAGTTTAATGAATTGCTCGCGCGTTTACCACCACCACCGCCGACTGCACCTATCGCACCTCTGCAACACCAACAACAACGCATCCTTCCGAATCAGTATGGACGAGCGAAGCGTGTTCCTATTGAGGATGGCCAAACTTCTGGTGCTGCTGTTCCTGTTATTGATGCTTCTTTGGCTCCTGCTACTGCTGCTGCTGGTACCCAGGAGGATGATGAGTATGCGGGCGATAATGAGGATGAGGTTGATCAAAATCAGAACTACGTGCACCCACCAGCACCACCACCAGCGGGTCGACCTCAGGTATATATTCGTAATGGTAGGCCTGCACCACCACCTCAGGTACGAGATGATGTCCATATTCCTAAACTGAAACTGAATATTCCACCATTTGAGGGTAGATATGTTCCTAATATATATCTTACTTGGGAGTTAGAAACTGAACAACGATTTACATGTTTACAATATCCTGAGGAGAGACGGGTTGCTGCTGCCGTTTGTGCTTTCACTAGTTTTGCATGTGTATGGTGGTCTGAACATTGTAGATTATATCCTATTCCAACTACTTGGGCTGCTTTGAAAACTACTATGCGTACGCGTTGGGTTCCACCATATTATCAACGTGAATTGCTTCAAAAATTGCAGCGTTTAAGACAAGGGAAAAATTCTGTTGAAGAATATTATCAGGAATTACAAACTGGCATGATTAGATGTGGTATTGTTGAGGAGAATGAAGCTATGCTTGCACGTTTTCTGGGTGGATTAAATAGAGAGATTCAGACCATTCTAGACTATAAGGAGTATACTAATATCACTCGTTTATTCCATCTTGCTTGTAAAGCTGAACGTGAAGTGCAGGATCGACAAGCATTGGCGCGATCTAACTTTTCTGCAGGCCGACCTTCATCATGGACACCGCGTGCATCTTCTACTTCAACTGCACCAGCACCTCCATCCGGTGCCACCTCCAGCCGTGATACAAGAAAACAGGCACAACCACTATTATCTGCCAAGAGCGCACCTGCTGGGCCTGCACAGAGTTCTTCTTCTTCCATGGCATCAACAGGGCACACAAGTGATATTATTTGTCGTCGTTGTAAGGGAGGAGGTCATTATGCGAGAGAATGCAAATCTCCGCGTGTGATGATTGCTACCGCGGATGGTGGATATGAGTCCGCTAGTGACTATGATGAGGAGACTTTGGCTCTTATTACACGTGAAGAACATGGTGGAGATGATTCTGATCATGAGACACAATACATGGCTCCTGAAGACGCTGACAGGCATGAATGTTTAGTTGCTCAACGTGTTTTGAGTGTGCAGGTCACACAAGCTGAGCAAAATCAGAGGCACAATTTGTTCCATACCAAGGGAGCTGTGAAGGAACGTTCTGTGCGCGTCATAATAGACGGAGGGAGCTGCAACAACTTGGCTAGAATGGAGATGGTGGAGAAGCTTTCTCTCACCACAAGACCACATCCACATCCTTACTACATCCAATGGTTCAACAACAGCGGCAAGGTTAAGGTAACACGTACTCTTCGTGTGCATTTTAGTATCTCTACATATGCTGATTATGTTGATTGTGTTGTGGTACCTATGCAAGCATGTTCCTTATTACTTGGTAGACCATGGCAATTTGATAAAAACTCTGTACACCATGGTAGAAACAATCACTATACTCTTGTTCATAAGGATAAAAATATTACTTTGCTTCCTATGACTCCTGATTCCATTTTAAAAGATGATATTAATAGAGCTAATAAAGCAAAACAGGAGAAGAATAAGAGTGAAAATCAGATTGTGGCAAAAGAATTTGAGCAACAAATGAAGCCTAATAATAAACCATCTAGTGTTGCTTCTGAAATTAAATTGAAAAGTGCATGTTTATTTGCCACCAAATCTGATATTGATGAGCTAGATTTCAGCAAATCTGTTTGCTATGCTTTTGTGTGCAAAGAGGCATTATTTTCATTCGAGGACGTGCCTTCCTCTTTGCCTCCTGCTGTCACTAACATTTTGCAGGAGTTCGCTGACGTCTTTCCACAAGACGTGCCACCGGGATTACCGCCAATTCGAGGGATTGAGCATCAGATTGACTTAATTCCCGGTGCTTCACTGCCAAACCGTGCACCATACCTTACCAATCCAGAGGAGACGAAGGAGATTATGCGTCAAGTACAAGAGCTTCTCGACAAAGGTTATATACGCGAATCCCTTAGTCCTTGTGACGTTCCTATTATTCTAGTGCCGAAAAAGGATGGTACATCACGTATGTGTGTTGATTGTAGAGGCATTAATAATATTACTTTTCGTTATCGTCATCCTATTCCTAGGCTAGATGATATGCTTGATGAATTGAGTGGCTCTACAATATTCTCCAAAGTTGATTTGCGTAGTGGATACCATCAAATTCATATGAAATTGGGAGATGAATGGAAAACAGCATTTAAAACTAAGTTTGGATTATATGAGTGGTTAGTCATGCCTTTTGGGTTAACTAATGCACCTAGTACTTTCATGAGATTAATGAACGAAGTTTTGCGTGCTTTCATTGGACGATTTGTGGTAGTTTACTTTGATGACATTTTGATTTATAGCAGATCTTTGGAAGAACATTTGGAACATTTACGTGCTGTTTTTATTGCTCTACGTGATGCACGTTTGTTTGGTAACCTTGGGAAGTGCACCTTTTGCACCGACCGAGTATCTTTTCTTGGCTATGTTGTTACTCCACAGGGAATTGAAGTTGATAAAGCCAAGATTGAAGCTATTGAGAGTTGGCCGCAGCCCAAAACGGTCACACAAGTGAGGAGTTTTCTTGGCCTCGCTGGATTCTATAGGCGTTTTGTGAGAGATTTCAGCACCATTGCTGCACCTCTCAATGAGCTTACAAAGAAAGATGTGCCTTTTCTTTGGGGTACCGCACAGGAAGAAGCCTTCACGGTATTGAAAGATAAGTTGACACATGCTCCTTTACTCCAACTTCCTGATTTTAATAAGACTTTTGAGCTTGAATGTGATGCTAGTGGAATTGGATTAGGAGGTGTGTTGTTACAAGATGGCAAACCTGTTGCATACTTTTCTGAAAAATTGAGTGGGCCTAGTCTGAATTATTCTACTTATGATAAAGAATTATATGCTCTTGTTCGGACTTTAGAAACATGGCAACATTATTTATGGCCCAAAGAATTTGTTATACATTCTGATCATGAATCTTTGAAACATATTAAAAGTCAAGCTAAACTGAATCGTAGACATGCTAAATGGGTTGAATTCATTGAGACTTTCCCTTATGTCATTAAACACAAGAAGGGAAAAGAAAATGTTATTGCTGATGCATTGTCTCGTCGCTATACTATGCTTTCACAACTTGACTTCAAAAAAATTTGTTTGGAGACCATCAAAGATCAATATGTGCATGATGCTGATTTTAAAGATGTAATGCAGAATTGTAAAGAAGGAAGAATGTGGAACAAGTTTGTCGTTAACGATGGATTTGTGTTTCGTGCTAACAAGCTATGCATTCCAGCTAGCTCCGTTCGTCTTTTGTTGTTGCAGGAGGCGCATGGAGGAGGATTAATGGGACACTTTGGCGTGAAGAAGACGGAGGACGTACTTGCTACACATTTCTTTTGGTCAAAGATGAGACGGGATGTTGAGCGTTTTATTGCTCGCTGCACTACATGTCAAAAAGCTAAGTCACGACTCAATCCTCATGGTTTATATATGATAGAGGCGGACGTGTCCCGTCTTTCGATGAGATGATGGATATCGCTTTGGTGGAAGTCGACTTTGTCGATCCGACTACGAACGTGCGAGGACGTCGCGCCTTAGCAATCGATAAACCAACTCCGAGAGGTTATTGACCATGCCGGAGCACGATCAACCTGACCACGAGGGTCTATTTCCTGCGAGCAAACGAAGAACAAGCAAGAAACTAAGATTGCAATCTAGATATTGCGAATATAAGATGAAAGCTTTATTGATCAAGGTGGGGTTCTGTGACGCCTTTGTCTGGTCGTTGAACACAAACGAAGTATGCGAAGTTGCAGCTATGGCGAACTTTTAATCTAAACAAAACCCAAAGTCTAAACGATGCCCTAAGGGCTGTATATATGGAGGAAGAGGGGGGAATTTCGTGGCCCTTGGTGGAGGGGTCCGAAATCAACCCTATCTCTTGCTTCCCCGCACAGACGGACTCTAAAAATAGCCTATACTTATGTATTTCGAAATTACATGGGCCTGGCCCAATAATAAGGTGACGCAGCACCTAAAATAGCCTCGGGACGAAATTTATGAACTGGCATCTTGTATATTTCGTCCAAGGCTTCATGCACCCATTATGGTGGCTTCAAAGTCCTGAAATCATCACTTGTAACTCCGTTCTTGTTCCCCTTGCGCATGCCATCATCTCCATGCTTGTTCTTGCTCCAATATTCATCCTTCTCCAAGCTAGGCCCTTCATTTGTAAGCAAAACAAATGTATCCAATTTAGGCAGCATCATATTCTCATGAACATTAGAATCATTACCAAGAAACGAAAGTACCTGGTAATTTAGTTGGCGTGCACGAGCTCTAGTAATTGGTCCAGTATGTATAGCAGCAGGGGCTGTGGGTGTAACAATTGTATTGATGTCCTCATCATCCTCCCCTTCTTGAAATGAAGTCGTCCTCGACGGAAGTTCATCTTCCTCACCCAAATAAGGCTTCAAATCTGCAATGTTAAAAGTGAGACTAACCCCAAAATCTGCAGGCAGCTCAAGTTTATATGCATTATCATTTATTTTCTCTAACACCTTAAAGGGACCATCAGCACGTGGCATTAACTTTGATTTGCGCAAATCAGGAAATCTATCCTTACGCAAATGTAACCAAACAAGATCTCCAGGTGCAAACACAACATGTTTTCTACCCTTATCTCCAGCAAGTTTATATTTAGCATTCATACGCTCAATGTTTTCCTTAGTTAACTCATGCATTTTTAAAATAAATTCAGCATGTTGTTTAGCATCAAAATTAACCTTCTCCGAAGATGGAAGAGGCAACAAATCAATAGGTGCACGAGGTAGGAAACCATACACAACTTCAAAAGGGCACATCTTAGTAGTAGAATGCAATGAACGATTATAAGCAAATTCAATATGAGGCAAGCATTCCTCCCACATTTTCTTATTATTCTTCAAAACAGCCCTAAGCATAGTAGACAACGTTCTATTGACTACTTCAGTTTGTCCATCAGTTTGGGGGTGACAAGTAGTACTAAAAAGCCGTTTAGTCCCCAACTTAGCACATAAACATCTCCAAAAGTGGCTAAGAAATTTAGTATCACGATCTGAAACAATAGTATTTGGCACACCATGCAAGCGAATAATTTCACGAAAGAACAAATCAGCAACACTAACAGCATCATCGCTTTTATGACATGGTATAAAGTGTGCCATTTTCGAGAATCTATCCACGACAACAAATATGCTATCCCTCCCCTTCTTTGTTCGAGGTAAACCTAAAACAAAGTCCATAGATATATCCTCCCAAGGAACACTAGGTACAGGCAAAGGCATATATAAACCATGAGGATTGAGTCGTGACTTAGCTTTTTGACATGTAGTGCAGCGAGCAATAAAACGCTCAACATCCCGTCTCATCTTTGGCCAAAAGAAATGTGTAGCAAGTACGTCCTCCGTCTTCTTCACGCCAAAGTGTCCCATTAATCCTCCTCCATGCGCCTCCTGCAACAACAAAAGACGAACGGAGCTAGCTGGAATGCATAGCTTGTTAGCACGAAACACAAATCCATCGTTAACGACGAACTTGTTCCACATTCTTCCTTCTTTACAATTCTGCATTACATCTTTAAAATCAGCATCATGCACATATTGATCTTTGATGGTCTCCAAACCAAATATTTTGAAGTCAAGTTGTGAAAGCATAGTATAGCGGCGAGACAATGCATCAGCAACAACATTTTCTTTTCCCTTCTTGTGTTTAATGACATAAGGAAAAGTCTCAATGAATTCAACCCATTTAGCATGTCTACGATTCAGTTTAGCTTGACTTTTAATATGTTTCAAAGATTCATGATCAGAATGTATAACAAATTCTTTGGGCCATAAATAATGTTGCCATGTTTCTAAAGTCCGAACAAGAGCATATAATTCTTTATCATAAGTAGAATAATTCAGACTAGGCCCACTCAATTTTTCAGAAAAGTATGCAACAGGTTTGCCATCTTGTAATAACACACCGCCTAATCCAATTCCACTAGCATCACATTCAAGCTCAAAAGTCTTATTAAAATCAGGAAGTTGGAGTAAAGGAGCATGTGTCAACTTATCTTTCAATACCGAGAAGGCTTCTTCCTGTGCGGTACCGAAAGAAAAGGCACATCTTTCTTTGTAAGCTCATTGAGAGGTGCAGCAATGGTGCTGAAATCTCTCACAAAACGCCCATAGAATCCAGCGAGGCCAAGAAAACTCCTCACTTGTGTGACCGTTTTGGGCTGCGGCCAAATCTCAATAGCTTCAATCTTGGCTTTATCAACTTCAATTCCCTGTGGAGTAACAACATAGCCAAGAAAAGATACTCGGTCGGTGCAAAAGGTGCACTTCCCATGATAAGGACATAAATACAATTGTTACACCCACAGCCCCTGCTGCTATACATACTGGACCAATTACTAGAGCTCGTGCACGCCAACTAAATTACCAGGTACTTTCGTTTCTTGGTAATGATTCTAATGTTCATGAGAATATGATGCTGCCTAAATTGGATACATTTGTTTTGCTTACAAATGAAGGGCCTAGCTTGGAGAAGGATGAACATTGGAGCAAGAACAAGCATGGAGATGATGGCATGCGCAAGGGGAACAAGAACGGAGTTACAAGTGATGATTTCAGGACTTCGAAGCCACCATAATGGGTGCATGAAGCCTTGGACGAAATATACAAGATGCCACTTCATAAATTTCGTCCCGAGGCTATTTTAGGTGCTGCGTCACCTTATTATTGGGCCAGGCCCATGTAATTTCGAAATACATAAGTATAGGCTATTTTTAGAGTCCGTATGTGTGGGGAAACAAGAGATAGGGTTGATTTCGGACCCCTCCACCAAGGGCCACGAAATTCCCCCCTCTTCCTCCATATATACAGCCCTTAGGGCATCGTTTAGACTTTGGGTTTTGTTTAGATTAAAAGTTCGCCATAGCTGCAACTTCGCGTACTTCGTTTGTGTTCAACGACCAGACAAAGGCGTCACAGAACCCCACCTTGATCAATAAAGCTTTCATCTTATATTCGCAATATCCAGATTGCAATCTTAGTTTCTTGCTTGTTCTTCGTTTGCTCGCAGGAAACAGACCCTCGTAGTCAGGTTGATCGTGCTCTGGCGTGGTCAATAACCTCTCAGAGTTGGTTTAGCGATTGCTAAGGCGCGACGTCCTCGCACGTTCGTAGTCGGATCGTCAAAGTCGACTTCCACCAAAGCGAAATCCACCATCTCATCGAAAGACGGGACACCTTTGCCTCTATCAGCCCCTGCTGCTATACATACTGGACCAATTACTAGAGCTCGTGCACGTCAACTAAATTACCAGGTACTTTCGTTTCCTGGTAATGATTCTAATGTTCATGAGAATATGATGCTGCCTAAATTGGATACATTTGTTTTGCTTACAAATGAAGGGCCTAGCTTGGAGAAGGATGAACATTGGAGCAAGAACAAGCATGGAGATGATGGCATGCGCAAGGGGAACAAGAACGGAGTTACAAGTGATGATTTCAGGACTTTGAAGCCACCATAATGGATGCATGAAGCTTTGGACGAAATATACAAGATGCCACTTCATAAATTTCGTCCCGAGGCTATTTTAGGTGCTGCATCACCTTATTATTGGGCCAGGCACATGTAATTTCGAAATACATAAGTATAGGCTATTTTTAGAGTCCGTATGTGTGGGGAAACAAGAGATAGGGTTGATTTCGGACCCCTCCTGATAGAGACGAGGGTGTCCCGATCTTTCGATGAGATGATAAGTATCGATTTGGTGGAGACGACTTTGACGATCCGACTACAAACGTGCACGACGTTGCGCCTTAGCAATCGCTAAACCAATCTCCTGAGGTTACTGATGATGCCGGAAGCACGGTCTGCCTGACCACGAAGGTCTATTCCTGCAAGCAATCGAAGAACGAGCAAGAATATGATAAAGCAATCTGAATATTGCAAATATATATGAGGTATTGATAATGGTGGGGATCCGTAAGCGGTCTTGGTCTGGTCGTTGGACACAAACGAAGTACACGAAGTTGCAGTGGCTAACTTTTAACTAAACAAATCCCAAGGAAAAGCTACTAGATGGATCTACTTATATAGGAGCAAGGGGTGGCGGCCAAGGAGGTGGGAGGACGTCCCAAGGCAGCCTAAAACTAAATCTAGGTCGTACAAGGCCAATGGGCCCAAGTGGAGGTGATGTAACACCTTTGGACTTGTAGTTTGACTCGGATTCTGCTGCAGCATCAGATTGTTTCGTCCACAACTCAACGCTCCGGACGAATTTGAAGGTGATTCCAATTGGGTTGGAAAGTGCACGAAATCTAGTTTCCAACAAAAAAAGAGTCACCCAATTCGGAGTCCGTATGAAAAACTTGTGTGCGTTTTGAGTCAGGTATGTCTGTGCAGTCCGAATCTGAATCCAGAACGTGAGAGACTTGGACTCTATCTTCTCTTGGGCCAAAAGTGACGTGAGAGAACTTTTTAGACAGCAAATAAAATCTCTTTCTTCCTTATCTTCATATGTGGATTGTACAAATGTCCCATACACCTGCAATTAGACAAAACACAAAAGTGTGTGAAGTATTTTTGTTCTGGATAACATAAATAGATTATTGAATAGTTTGCACTAGAAATCACCTGACAAATATGCATATATGCAACATTTTTGGTCATATCCAAGGTAGTCATGTCCTCATCATCCTCCCCTTCTTGAAAATAAAGCCGTCCTCGGCGTTGCTTAATCTGAAATGTGGCTAACAAAAGAGACAAGGTGTACATGTTGTATATGTATATGTCATCCATTTTTACTTCCTTTGATTTTTGCATATATGACACATGAATAGATGAGTAACTTGCATAGTTCATAAAATCTAAAGCCAAAAAATTAGCACAAGAAGTAGAAGGCATGAAAATATTGCAACTCAGTTTGCACATATAAGTGGAGCTCTTATTCATTTCAAAAGATTGACAATGTTCATCATTAAACCATCCCAACGTTGGTGAATAAACCTTACTTGCATCAAATTTACATGCTACAACATGCTTAAATAAGCAAACATGCAATAAGTCATTCAACACAGAATCATCACCAAGATTAGAGGTCATATCAAAATAATTAAACATTGGTTCTTTTGCATCAATAGTTAATTCAATGGGTGCACTCAAAATTGTTGGTATTTCAGTTGTTTGATCACATGGCAAAGTCAAATTATCAACGTAGTCCTCTAAAATAGGTGGTGTGATCAAAGTAGTGGGTAGCTCATCAGATGGTGCATTCAAATTGACAAGGCATTCATCATTCTCATGTAGAGATGGAAGATCAGTACCTTTGTCATTACCTCTTATGATCAACTCAGATGATGTAGCC
This sequence comes from Triticum aestivum, assembly GCF_018294505.1. Lineage (NCBI taxonomy): Eukaryota > Viridiplantae > Streptophyta > Magnoliopsida > Poales > Poaceae > Triticum > Triticum aestivum. The sequence continues at coordinate 253,761 of NW_025228063.1, forward strand.
ACTCTCAGGGGCGATGTGTCACATGGTGGAGGCGATGTAGTCCTGACAACAACGGATGTGGTTGTCATAGTATGCCTAGTAGCTGAAGGAACAATCATATCAACTCTTGGAATGTGCACCGTGCGCTTGTTCTCCTCGTGGCCAACACGTCATTTTATTTCTTGTTCAGCTTTGCAAGCAAGATGAAACAAATGGTCCATAGGATAACACTCTTCATGAATTAGTATCTCTTGAATATCATGGTTTAATCCTCCCCAAAATCTATCCATAAAATCATCTTCACTTTCTTCTAAAGAGGAATGCAACAAGGTAGTTTGTAAATCATCATAATATTTTGTTACAGTTTCACTACCTTGTTTTAAGTGTTGCAACTTCTTAATCATGTCACGAGTATAATAAGCAGGGACGAAAGTATGTCGCATGGCAAGTTTCAAATCATCCCAAGTAGTAGGTATATAATCAGGGTGTAACCGACAATATTCACTCCACCAAACCAAAGCATAACCAGTGAAAGAACCAACCGCAACCTTAACCTTTTTATGTTCATCGAAATTATGGGAAGCAAATATATTTTTTATGTCGAACTCCCATTCAATATATAAAGCAGGTTTAAAACAGCCATTAAATGGTGGTATAGATACATTAACCTGATCATGTGCATTTGGATGTTTGTGCACCTCTCGTGACGGTTGTGGTATTTGCAAAGGTGGTGGCACGTCTCCTGCGATCGACAAAGCCCATGAATTGACTCTGGATCCTGTCATGATTAGTAGAACAAGAAACAAAACCCAAAAATAATGTTCCTATAACTACTAGGATGTGGTGGTAAAACGCTCACAGTAAAGCAAATATCAATGTCTTACAAGTTCTTACCATGCAGCAGGCGGTGATCGGCAACCAGCGGTGTCAAGTAACTCCGAATATTAAGTAAAGCGATTGCCAGGGGAGCGTACGTATACACGGTGTAGAAATATGTGGAGCTGGGTTGGCTATATATGGTAGCAAAAGATTAGCAATAATCAATTCAAAGATGCAATGTTGAATAAACGCTCAACGACGGTACTGTGCTGGTCCTAGGCTAGACCGGACTAGAGACGCGAGCCTAGAACACTAATAAGGTCACGGCGTAGCACAACTAGCATCAATGAAGGATACTAAGTAGCTCTTGACAGCAAGATATAAGTGAAGATCACAACGGCAGTGAAGATAATGATGAAAAACAACTGGCAAGCAGGATATACAACAACTCTCTCTCCAACTTTCCTCTTGAAAAGTTTGAGACAATTTTCTGATAAATTCTTTCAAAGAATGCTACTAACTCAAGCTTTCCAATGCAAAAAGAATCACTCAATTCCGAGTTGATATGAGGAGTCAAAGAATTATAAAACTGGCCTGAAAAATTGGAACAAGCTGTGTTCACGAACTTCGGAGGGCAAAAAGACCTATTTAGAAGCCGATTTTGAGGTGTCAAATATTGAACTAGCTTCTACAACTATTTAGATGCGGCTCGTCGCTATCTTCAATTTGAGTACTAACGGAGCCAAAAAGGACTTCGTATAAGGAAGATACACCTGTTTTACTGAACAGTGCGCAAAACAGATTCCAATCCGAATTCAGGTACGAGATTGATTCTAGATAGATCCAATTTTTTTTCTCTCTTTTTTTTTCTCACACTTTTTTTTTCTTTTTCTTCTCCCTCTTTTTATTTTTTTTCTTTCCTTTTTTCTCTCTTTTTTTTCTTTATCTTCTTTTTCTCCCTCTTTCCAAGACAAACTAGATAAGATGCAGATTCGATCTGGCGAAGATGTGAGTGACCTCAACTATGATTATGACAATAAACAGTGCGTAGCACATGGTGGAAATTGGTGGATGGGATGGTGGACAGTGGATGGGATAATGATGCAGCGGCTGCGTGACTAATGTGAACAGAACTCGAAACTCTAAAGGAACTAGACACTAAGACCAGCAACTCGACACGGCGATGCAACCGATAATTCAATAATGCAAACAATGAAAAGAAAATTGCAAAGGCTCAGTCTGGCTAGGACAAAGGATGAATAGATCTAACTTTTGTTTTGTGGCTTTTTCTTGGACAATAGGTAAGAAAATAAATCTAATCTAGGAAAAACTGGAAATTCTCACCGAGCAACCTGAAAACTGATACCACTTGATAGAGGCGAGGGTGTCCCGATCTTTCGATGAGATGATAAGTATCGATTTGGTGGAGACGACTTTGACGATCCGACTACAAACGTGCACGACGTTGCGCCTTAGCAATCGCTAAACCAATCTCCTGAGGTTACTGACGATGCCGGAAGCACGGTCAGCCTGACCACGAAGGTCTATTCCTGCAAGCAATCGAAGAACGAGCAAGAATATGATAAAGTAATCTGAATATTGCAAATATATATGAGGTATTGATAATGGTGGGGATCCGTAAGCGGTCTTGGTCTGGTCGTTGGACACAAACGAAGTACACGAAGTTGCAGTGGCTAACTTTTAACTAAACAAATCCCAAGGAAAAGCTACTAGATGGATCTACTTATATAGGAGCAAGGGGTGGCGGCCAAGGAGGTGGGAGGACGTCCCAAGGCAGCCTAAAACTAAATCTAGGTCGTACAAGGCCAATGGGCCCAAGTGGAGGTGATGTAACACCTTTGGACTTGTAGTTTGACTCGGATTCTGCTGCAGCATCAGATTGTTTCGTCCACAACTCAACGCTCCGGACGAATTTGAAGGTGATTCCAATTGGGTAGGAAAGTGCACGAAATCTAGTCACCCAATTCGGAGTCCGTATGAAAAACTTGTGTGCGTTTTGAGTCAGGTATATCTGTGCAGTCCGAATCTGAATCCAGAACGTGAGAGACTTGGACTCTATCTTCTCTTGGGCCAAAAGTGACATGAGAGAACTTTTTAGACAGCAAATAAACATCTCTTTCTTCCTTATCTTCATATGTGGATTGTACAAATGTCCCATACACCTGCAATTAGACAAAACACAAAAGTGTGTGAAGTATTTTTGTTCTGGATAACATAAATAGATTATTGAATAGTTTGCACTAGAAATCACCTGACAAATATGCATATATGCAATATTTTTGGTCATATCCAAGGTAGTCATGTCCTCATCACCTCCACCAAGGGCCACGAAATTCCCCCCTCTTCCTCCATATATACAGCCCTTAGGGCATCGTTTAGACTTTGGGTTTTGTTTAGATTAAAAGTTCGCCATAGCTGCAACTTCGCGTACTTCGTTTGTGTTCAACGACCAGACAAAGGCGTCACAGAACCCCACCTTGATCAATAAAGCTTTCATCTTATATTCGCAATATCCAGATTGCAATCTCAGTTTCTTGCTTGTTCTTTGTTTGCTTGCAGGAAACAGACCCTCGTGTTCAGGTTGATCGTGCTCCGGCGTGGTCAATAACCTCTCGGAGTTGGTTTAGCGATTGCTAAGGCGCGACGTCCTCGCACGTTCGTAGTCGGATCGTCAAAGTCGACTGCCACCAAAGCGATATCCATCATCTCATCGAAAGACGGGACACCTTTGCCCCTATCATAACCTCCACCATCGAAATCTTTGGACGTGTACATCCAGCTCTGGTGGTCTTGAACGTGAGTAGCAGACTAGGATTCCATCATTAGTCTCAACAAAATATATCTCCTCTGCTTGTGGGACCTGGCCTTGTTCTGTACGAGGCAACCAAGAAAAACACACAAATTGTTGTATACCTTGATGAAACGTGTTTGGGTTGGAACTCTTTTCCTTTTCATCTACATGCTCCACGTGACTTTGCTTCTTCTCATTAGCTAGTCTAACAGCTTGTAGTTTTTCTGCCTTCTATTGGCGCTCAAAAACATCGACTTGATTCTGAGAATTGTTGGTACAAATAAAACTAGAGCTGGTCGTATCAACCTCCTAATCCAATTCCACTAGGATCACATTCAAGCTCAAAAGTCTTATTAAAATCAGGAAGTTGGAGTAAAGGAGCATGTGTCAACTTATCTTTCAATACTGTGAAGGCTTCTTCCTGTGCGGTACCCCAAACAAAAGGCACATCCTTCTTTGTAAGCTCGTTGAGAGGTGCAGCTATGGTGCTGAAATCTCTCACAAAACGCCTATAGAAACCAGCGAGGCCAAGGAAACTCCTCACTTATGTGACCGTTCTGGGCCGCGATGATAGAGGCAGAGGTGTCCCGTCTTTCGATGAGATGATGGATATCGCTTTGGTGGAAGTCGACTTTGACGATCCGACTACGAACGTGCGAGGACGTCGCGCCTTAGCAATCGCTAAACCAACTTCGAGAGGTTATTGACCACGCCGGAGCACGATCAACCTGACCACGAGGGTCTGTTTCCTGCGAGCAAACGAAGAACAAGCAAGAAACTAAGATTGCAATCTGGATATTGCGAATATAAGATGAAAGCTTTATTGATCAAGGTGGGGTTCTGTGACGCCTTTGTCTGGTCGTTGAACACAAACGAAGTACGCGAAGTTGTAGCTATGGCGAACTTTTAATCTAAACAAAACCCAAAGTCTAAACGATGCCCTAAGGGCTGTATATATGGAGGAAGAGGGGGGGAATTTCGTGGCCCTTGGTGGAGGGGTCCGAAATCAACCCTATCTCTTGTTTCCCCACACATACGGACTCTAAAAATAGCCTATACTTATGTATTTCGAAATTACATGGGCCTGGCCCAATAATAAGGTGACGCAGCACCTATAATAACCTCGGGACGAAATTTATGAAGTGGCATCTTGTATATTTCGTCCAAGGCTTCATGCGCCCATTATGGTGGCTTCAAAGTCCTGAAATCATCACTTGTAACTCCGTTCTTGTTCCCCTTGCGCATGCCATCATCTCCATGCTTGTTCTTGCTCCAATGTTCATCCTTCTCCAAGCTAGGCCCTTTATTTGTAAGCAAAACAAATGTATCCAATTTAGGCAGCATCATATTCTCATGAACATTAGAATCATTACCAAGCAACGAAAGTACTTGGTAATTTAGTTGGCGTGCGCGAGCTCTAGTAATTGGTCCAGTATGTATAGCAGCAGGGCCCGTGGGTGTAACAATTGTATTGATGTCCTCATCATCCTCCCCTTCTTGAAATGAAGTCGTCCTCGACGGAAGTTCATCTTCCTCACCCAAATAAGGCTTCAAATCTGCAATGTTAAAAGTGGGACTAACCCCAAAATCTGCAGGCAGCTCAAGTTTATATGCATTATCATTTATTTTCTCTAACACCTTAAAGGGACCATCAGCCCATGGCATGAGCTTTGATTTGCGCAAATCAGGAAATCTATCCTTACGCAAATGTAACCAAACAAGATCTCCAGGTGCAAACACAACATGTTTTCTACCCTTATCTCCAGCAAGTTTATATTTAGCATTCATGCGCTCAATGTTTTCCTTAGTTAACTCATGCATTTTTAAAATCAATTCAGCACGTTGTTTAGCATCAAATTTAACCTTCTCCGAAGATGGAAGAGGCAACAAATCAATAGGTGCACGAGGTAGGAAACCATACACAACTTCAAAAGGGCACATCTTAGTAGTAGAATGCAATGAACGATTATAAGCAAATTCAATATGAGGCAAGCATTCCTCCCACATTTTCTTATTATTCTTCAAAACAGCCCTAAGCATAGTAGACAACGTTCTATTGACTACTTCAGTTTGTCCATCAGTTTGGGGGTGACAAGTAGTACTAAAAAGCAGTTTAGTCCCCAACTTAGCCCATAAACATCTCCAAAAGTGGCTAAGAAATTTAGTATCACGATCTGAAACAATAGTATTTGGCACACCATGCAAGCGAATAATTTCACGAAAGAACAAATCAGCAACATTAACAGCATCATCGCTTTTATGACATGGTATAAAGTGTGCCATTTTCGAGAATCTATCCACGACAACAAATATGCTATCCCTCCCCTTCTTTGTTCGAGGTAAACCTAAAACAAAGTCCATAGATATATCCTCCCAAGGAACACTAGGTACAGGCAAAGGCATATATAAACCATGAGGATTGAGTCGTGACTTAGCTTTTTGACATGTAGTGCCTCGAGCAATAAAACGCTCAACATCCCGTCTCATCTTTGGCCAAAAGAAATGTGTAGCAAGTACGTCCTCTGTCTTCTTCACGCCAAAATGTCCCATTAATCCTCCTCCATGCGCTTCCTGCAACAACAAAAGACGAACGGAGCTAGCTGGAATGCATAGCTTGTTAGCACGAAACACAAATCCATCGTTAACGACAAACTTGTTCCGCATTCTTCCCTCTTTACAATTCTGCATTACATCTTTAAAATCAGCATCATGCACATATTGATCTTTGATGGTCTCCAAACCAAATATTTTGAAGTCAAGTTGTGAAAGCATAGTATAGCGACGAGACAATGCATCAGCAATAACATTTTCTTTTCCCTTCTTGTGTTTAATGACATAAGGGAAAGTCTCAATGAATTCAACCCATTTAGCATGTCTACGATTCAGTTTAGCTTGACTTTTAATATGTTTCAAAGATTCATGATCAGAATGTATAACAAATTCTTTGGGCCATAAATAATGTTGCCATGTTTCTAAAGTCCGAACAAGAGCATATAATTCTTTATCATAAGTAGAATAATTCAGACTAGGCCCACTCAATTTTTCAGAAAAGTATGCAACAGGTTTGCCATCTTGTAATAACACACCTCCTAATCCAATTCCACTAGCATCACATTCAAGCTCAAAAGTCTTATTAAAATTAGGAAGTTGGAGTAAAGGAGCATGTGTCAACTTATCTTTCAATACTGTGAAGGCTTCTTCCTGTGCGGTACCCCAAACAAAAGGCACATCCTTCTTTGTAAGCTCGTTGAGAGGTGCAGCAATGGTGCTGAAATCTCTCACAAAACGCCTATAGAATCCAGCGAGGCCAAGAAAACTCCTCACTTGTGTGACCGTTTTGGGCTGCGGCCAACTCTCAATAGCTTCAATCTTGGCTTTGTCACCTTCAATTCCCTGTGGAGTAACAACATAGCCAAGAAAAGATACTCGGTCGGTGCAAAAGGTGCACTTCCCAAGGTTACCAAACAAACGTGCATCACGTAGAGCAATAAAAACAGCACGTAAATGTTCCAAATGTTCTTCCAAAGATCTGCTATAAATCAGTATATCATCAAAATAGACTACCACAAATCGTCCAATGAAAGCACGTAAAACTTCGTTCATTAGTCTCATGAAAGTACTAGGCGCATTAGTTAACCCAAAAGGCATGACTAACCACTCATATAATCCAAACTTAGTTTTAAATGCTGTTTTCCATTCATCTCCCAATTTCATACGAATTTGATGGTATCCACTACGCAAATCAACTTTGGAGAATATTGTAGAGCCACTCAATTCATCAAGCATATCATCTAGCCTAGGAATAGGATGACGATAACGAATAGTAATATTATTAATGCCTCTACAATCAACACACATACGTGATGTACCATCCTTTTTCGGCACTAGAATAATAGGAACAGCACAAGGACTAAGGGATTCGCGTATATAACCTTTGTCGAGAAGCTCTTGTACTTGACGCATAATCTCCTTCGTCTCCTCTGGATTGGTACGGTATGGTGCACGGTTTGGCAGTGAAGCACCGGGAATTAAGTCAATCTGATGCTCAATCCCCCGAATAGGCGGTAATCCCGGTGGCACGTCTTGTGGAAAGACGTCAGCGAACTCCTGCAAAATGTTAGTGACAGCAGGAGGCAAAGAGGAAGGCACGTCCTCGAATGAAAATAATGCCTCTTTGCACACAAAAGCATAGCAAACAGATTTGCTGAAATCTAGCTCATCAATATCAGATTTGGTGGCAAATAAACATGCACTTTTCAATTTAATTTCAGAAGCAACACTAGATGGTTTATTATTAGGCTTCATTTGTTGCTCAAATTCTTTTGCCACAATCTGATTTTCACTCTTATTCGTCTCCTGTTTTGCTTTATTAGCTCTATTAATATCATCTTTCAAAATGGAATCAGGAGTCATAGGAAGCAAAGTAATATTTTTATCCTTATGAACAAGAGTATAGTGATTGTTTCTACCATGGTGTACAGATTTTTTATCAAATTGCCATGGTCTACCAAGTAATAAGGAACATGCTTGCATAGGTATCTGATGAGGACATCAATACAATTGTTACACCCACAGCCCCTGCTGCTATACATACTGGACCAATTACTAGAGCTCGTGCACGCCAACTAAATTACCAGGTACTTTCGTTTCTTGGTAATGATTCTAATGTTCATGAGAATATGATGCTGCCTAAATTGGATACATTTGTTTTGCTTACAAATGAAGGGCCTAGCTTGGAGAAGGATGAACATTGGAGCAAGAACAAGCATGGAGATGATGGCATGCGCAAGGGGAACAAGAACGGAGTTACAAGTGATGATTTCAGGACTTTGAAGCCACCATAATGGGTGCATGAAGCCTTGGACGAAATATACAAGATGCCACTTCATAAATTTCGTCCCGAGGCTATTTTAGGTGCTGCGTCACCTTATTATTGGGCCAGGCACATGTAATTTCGAAATACATAAGTATAGGCTATTTTTAGAGTCCGTATGTGTGGGGAAACAAGAGATAGGGTTGATTTCGGACCCCTCCACCAAGGGCCACGAAATTCCCCCCTCTTCCTCCATATATACAGCCCTTAGGGCATCGTTTAGACTTTGGGTTTTGTTTAGATTAAAAGTTCGCCATAGCTGCAACTTCGCGTACTTCGTTTGTGTTCAACGACTAGACAAAGGCGTCACAGAACCCCACCTTGATCAATAAAGCTTTCATCTTATATTCGCAATATCCAGATTGCAATCTTAGTTTCTTGCTTGTTCTTCGTTTGCTCGCAGGAAACAGACCCTCGTGGTCAGGTTGATCGTGCTCCGGCGTGGTCAATAACCTCTCGGAGTTGGTTTAGCGATTGCTAAGGCGTGACGTCCTCGCACGTTCGTAGTCGGATCGTCAAAGTCGACTTCCACCAAAGCGATATCCATCATCTCATCGAAAGACGGGACACCTTTGCCTCTATCAGATATATCCTCCCAAGGAACACTAGGTACAGGCAAAGGCATATATAAACCATGAGGATTGAGTCGTGACTTAGCTTTTTGACATGTAGTGCAGCGAGCAATAAAACGCTCAACATCCCGTCTCATCTTTGGCCAAAAGAAATGTGTAGCAAGTACGTCCTCCGTCTTCTTCACGCCAAAGTGTCCCATTAATCCTCCTCCATGCGCCTCCTGCAACAACAAAAGACGAACGGAGCTAGCTGGAATGCATAGCTTGTTAGCACGAAACACAAATCCATCGTTAACAACAAACTTGTTCCACATTCTTCCTTCTTTACAATTCTGCATTACATCTTTAAAATCAGCATCATGCACATATTGATCTTTGATGGTCTTCAAACCAAATATTTTGAAGTCAAGTTGTGAAAGCATAGTATAGCGACGAGACAATGCATCAGCAATAACATTTTCTTTTCCCTTCTTGTGTTTAATGACATAAGGGAAAGTCTCAATGAATTCAACCCATTTAGCATGTCTACGATTCAGTTTAGCTTGACTTTTAATATGTTTCAAAGATTCATGATCAGAATGTATAACAAATTCTTTGGGCCATAAATAATGTTGCCATGTTTCTAAAGTCCGAACAAGAGCATATAATTCTTTATCATAAGTAGAATAATTCAGACTAGGCCTACTCAATTTTTCAGAAAAGTATGCAACAGGTTTGCCATCTTGTAATAACACACCTCCTAATCCAATTCCACTAGCATCACATTCAAGCTCAAAAGTCTTATTAAAATCAGGAAGTTGGAGTAAAGGAGCATGTGTCAACTTATCTTTCAATACCGTGAAGGCTTCTTCCTGTGCGGTACCCCAAACAAAAGGCACATCCTTCTTTGTAAGCTCGTTGAGAGGTGCAGCAATGGTGCTGAAATCTCTCACAAAACGCCTATAGAATCCAGCGAGGCCAAGAAAACTCCTCACTTGTGTGACCGTTTTGGGCTGCGGCCAACTCTCAATAGCTTCAATCTTGGCTTTGTCAACTTCAATTCCCTGTGGAGTAACAACATAGCCAAGAAAAGATACTCGGTCGGTGCAAAAGGTGCACTTCCCAAGGTTACCAAACAAACGTGCATCACGTAGGGCAATAAAAACAGCACGTAAATGTTCCAAATGTTCTTCCAAAGATCTGCTATAAATCAGTATATCATCAAAATAGACTACCACAAATCGTCCAATGAAAGCACGTAAAACTTCGTTCATTAGTCTCATGAAAGTACTAGGCGCATTAGTTAACCCAAAAGGCATGACTAACCACTCATATAATCCAAACTTAGTTTTAAATGCTGTTTTCCATTCATCTCCCAATTTCATACGAATTTGATGGTATCCACTACGCAAATCAACTTTGGAGAATATTGTAGAGCCACTCAATTCATCAAGCATATCATCTAGCCTAGGAATAGGATGACGATAACGAATAGTAATATTATTAATGCCTCTACAATCAACACACATACGTGATGTACCATCCTTTTTCGGCACTAGAATAATAGGAACAGAACAAGGACTAAGGGATTCGCGTATATAACCTTTGTCGAGAAGCTCTTGTACTTGACGCATAATCTCCTTCGTCTCCTCTGGATTGGTACGGTATGGTGCACGGTTTGGCAGTGAAGCACCGGGAATTAAGTCAATCTGATGCTCAATCCCTCGAATAGGCGGTAATCCCGGTGGCACGTCTTGTGGAAAGACGTCAGCGAACTCCTGCAAAATGTTAGTGACAGCAGGAGGCAAAGAGGAAGGCACGTCCTCGAATGAAAATAATTCCTCTTTGCACACAAAAGCATAGCAAACAGATTTGCTGAAATCTAGCTCATCAATATCAGATTTGGTGGCAAATAAACATGCACTTTTCAATTTAATTTTAGAAGCAACACTAGATGGTTTATTATTAGGCTTCATTTGTTGCTCAAATTCTTTTGCCACAATCTGATTTTCACTCTTATCCGTCTCCTGTTTTGCTTTATTAGCTCTATTAATATCATCTTTCAAAATGGAATCAGGAGTCATAGGAAGCAAAGTAATATTTTTATCCTTATGAACAAGAGTATAGTGATTGTTTCTACCATGGTGTACAGAATTTTTATCAAATTGCCATGGTCTACCAAGTAATAAGGAACATGCTTGCATAGGTACCACATCACAATCAACATAATCAGCATATGTAGAGATACTAAAATGCACACAAACAGTACGTGTTACCTTAACCTTGCCGCTGTTGTTGAACCATTGGATGTAGTAAGGATGTGGATGTGGTCTTGTGGTGAGAGAAAGCTTCTCCACCATCTCCATGCTAGCCAAGTTGTTGCAGCTCCCTCCGTCTATTATGACGCGCACAGAACGTTCCTTCACAACTCCCTTGGTATGGAACAAATTGTGCCTCTGATTTTGCTCAGCTTGTGTGACCTGCACACTCAAAACACGTTGAGCAACTAAACATTCATACCTGTCAGCGTCTTCAGGAGCCATGTATTGCGTCTCATTATCAGAATCATCTCCACCATGTTCTTCACGTGTAATAAGAGCCAATGTCTCCTCATCATAGTCACTAGCGGACTCATATCCACCATCCGCGGTAGCAATCATCACACGCGGAGATTTGCATTCCCTCGCATAATGACCTCCTCCCTTACAACGACGACAAATAATATCACTTGTGTGCCCTGTTGATGCTATGGAAGAAGAAGAACGCTGTGTAGGCCCCGCAGGTGCGCTCTTGGCAGATAATGGTGGTTGTGCCTGTTTTCTTGTATCACGGCTGGAGGTGGCACCTGATGGAGGTGCTGGTGCAGTTGAAGTAGAAGATGCACGTGGTGTCCATGATGAAGGTCGGCCTGCAGAAAAGTTAGTTAGCCCAATGCTTGTCGATCCTGCACTTCACGTTCAGCTTTACAAGCAAGATGGAATAAACGAGTGATATTAGTATACTCCTTATAGTCTAGAATGGTCTGAATCTCTCTATTTAATCCACCCAGAAAACGTGCAAGCATAGCTTCATTCTCCTCAACAATACCACATCTAATCATGCCAGTTTGTAATTCCTGATAATATTCTTCTACAGAATTTTTTCCTTGTCTTAAACGCTGCAATTTTTGAAGCAATTCACGTTGATAATATGGTGGAACCCAACGCGTACGCATAGCAGTTTTCAAAGCAGCCCAAGTAGTTGGAATAGGATATAATCTACAATGTTCAGACCACCATACACATGCAAAACTAGTGAAAGCACAAACAACAGCAGCAACTCGTCTCTCCTCAGGATATTGTAAACATGTAAATCGTTGTTCAGTTTCTAACTCCCAAGTAAGATATATATCAGGAACATATCTACCCTCAAATGGTGGAATATTCAATTTCAGTTTAGGAATATGGACATCATCGCGTACCTGAGGTGGTGGTGCAGGCCTACCATTACGAATATATACCTGAGGTCGACCTGCTGGTGGTGGTACAGGTGGCTGCACGTAGTGTTGATTTTGATCAACCTCATCCTCATAATCTCCCACATAATCATCCTCCTCCGCATCAGCAGCAGGAGCCACAGAAGTATCAACAGCAGCACCAACAGTTTGGCCAAACGCAAGAGGAACACGGCTTGCTCGGCGGAGGTCTGCTTCGCGACGTGGAGGTAGTCGTTGTTGTTGTTGTTGGAGAGGTGCGTTAGGTGCAGCGGTTGGTGGTGGTGGAAGACGCGCGAGCAATTCACTCAAGGCCAGTGATCTTCTCCATGGCCTCTTCAAAATTGTTCAGCACATCTTGCACCTGTTCAGTCATCATTTGCTGAAACTTATCATGAAGCTCCTTGTTCGATAAATTCTCCCAGTCAATCCCGTCGGCTTGTGATCCTGGCATGGTTAGCAGCAATAGAAACACACAAGAATATGATCCTACAGACTACGAACAAGTGGTGGTGGTGGGTGTCACAAATCCGTCAAGCAAATCTCAAATTCTTACCAGTTCTTACCCAGCAGCAGGTGGTGATCGGCAACCGTTGTAGTCAAAAACTCTCAAAGCTTGGATAGAGCGATTACCAGGGAGAGTCAAACGCACGACGTAGATGTATGTGGAGCTGGGAAGGCTTATAATATGGTAGCAAAAAGGGTCAGCAATAATCAATTCAGAGATGCAAAGTTGAATAAACGCTCAACGACGGTACTGTGCTGGTCCTAGGCTAGACTCTGCTAGAGACGCGAGCCTAGAACACTAACAAAATCACGGCGCGGCACGTAAACAAGGGAAAAGCACACTCTGGATTTTTTTTTTCGCTCTTTTTTTTTGCACTCTTTTTTTTTGGCGCTGCTTTTTTTTTGTGCGAAAAATCACTATAATGGCGAGTGTCTCAAAACTCTTCTTAGCTCAAACTGACAGGATGGGCACGAAATTTTTTCGACCAATTTTTTTTTTTTGACTGCCCGGACCCAAAAACTGGAAACGGGTCAAAAAAAAATTCCTATAATGGCACCTGTCTCAAAACACTCAGAAACACCTAAAAATAGGATAGCCAGAAAATTTTTCGAAAAATGCGTTTTCGAAAAATTTTGGGCCTAAACGGAGCATGGCTACCCGACTCTTTTTTTTTTCCGAAACCTACTCCGGCAAGGAAACACGAATCGGAAACTAGATGGATCTCGAAAACAACCCTAATAAGCAAGGAACTCGGATTGGTGGTGGATATATGGTGGTGGTATATGGCAGCGGTGGTGGTAGCGGTGGTAGTATATGGATATGGATCGGTGGTGGTATATGGACATGGATTGGGAGCGGTGGTGGTAGATGGCAGGGGCGATGATGATGGTGCGGCGGCGGCGTGACAACTTATGACCAGAACTCGAAACTCTAAAAGACTAGACTCTAAGACCAGCAACTAGACACGACGATGCAACCGCAAATTCAACAAAGCAAAACCCTAAAAAGATTATGCAAAGGCTCAGATTGGTTCGGATATGATGAACTAACCCTAATTTTTTTTGTGGCTTTTTCGTGGACTATAGGTATGAAGAAGAGACTCGATCTAAACTACGAAAAACTGTAAAATCTCACCGAGCAACCTGGAGCTCTGATACCACTTGATAGAGGCAGAGGTGTCCCGTCTTTCGATGAGATGATGGATATCGCTTTGGTGGAAGTCGACTTTGACGATCCGACTACGAACGTGCGAGGACGTCGCGCCTTAGCAATCGCTAAACCAACTTCGAGAGGCTATTGACCACGCCGGAGCACGATCAACCTGACCACGAGGGTCTGTTTCCTGCGAGCAAACGAAGAACAAGCAAGAAACTAAGATTGCAATCTGGATATTGCGAATATAAGATGAAAGCTTTATTGATCAAGGTGGGGTTCTGTGACGCCTTTGTCTGGTCGTTGAACACAAACGAAGTACGCGAAGTTGCAGCTATGGCGAACTTCTAATCTAAACAAAACCCAAAGTCTAAACGATGCCCTAAGGGCTGTATATATGGAGGAAGAGGGGGGAATTTCGTGGCCCTTGGTGGAGGGGTCCGAAATCAACCCTATCTCTTGTTTCCCCACACATACGGACTCTAAAAATAGCCTATACTTATGTATTTCGAAATTACATGGGCCTGGCCCAATAATAAGGTGACGCAGCACCTAAAATAGCCTCGGGACGAAATTTATGAAGTGGCATCTTGTATATTTCGTCCAAGGCTTCATGCACCCATTATGGTGGCTTCAAAGTCCTGAAATCATCACTTGTAACTCCGTTATTGTTCCCCTTGCGCATGCCATCATCTCCATGCTTGTTCTTGCTCCAATGTTCATCCTTCTCCAAGCTAGGCCCTTCATTTGTAAGCAAAACAAATGTATCCAATTTAGGCAACATCATATTCTCATGAACATTAGAATCATTACCAAGAAACGAAAGTACCTGGTAATTTAGTTGGCGTGCACGAGCTCTAGTAATTGGTCCAGTATGTATAGCAGCAGGGGCTGTGGGTGTAACAATTGTATTGATGTCCTCATCATCCTCCCCTTCTTGAAATGAATTCGTCCTCGACGGAAGTTCATCTTCCTCACCCAAATAAGGCTTCAAATCTGCAATGTTAAAAGTGGGACTAACCCCAAAATCTGCAGGCAGCTCAAGTTTATATGCATTATCATTTATTTTCTCTAACACCTTAAAGGGACCATCAGCACGTGGCATTAACTTTGATTTGCGCAAATCAGGAAATCTATCCTTACGCAAATGTAACCAAACAAGATCTCCAGGTGCAAACACAACATGTTTTCTACCCTTATCTCCAGCAAGTTTATATTTAGCATTCATGCGCTCAATGTTTTCCTTAGTGAACTCATGCATTTTTAAAATCAATTCAGCACGTTGTTTAGCATCAAAATTAACCTTCTCCGAAGATGGAAGAGGCAACAAATCAATAGGTGCACGAGGTAGGAAACCATACACAACTTCAAAAGGGCACATCTTAGTAGTAGAATGCAATGAACGATTATAAGCAAATTCAATATGAGGCAAGCATTCCTCCCACATTTTCTTATTATTCTTCAAAACAGCCCTAAGCATAGTAGACAACGTTCTATTGACTACTTCAGTTTGTCCATCAGTTTGGGGGTGACAAGTAGTACTAAAAAGCAGTTTAGTCCCCAACTTAGCCCATAAACATCTCCAAAAGTGGCTAAGAAATTTAGTATCACGATCTGAAACAATAGTATTTGGCACACCATGCAAGCGAATAATTTCACGAAAGAACAAATCAGCAACATTAACAGCATCATCGCTTTTATGACATGGTATAAAGTGTGCCATTTTCGAGAATCTATCCACGACAACAAATATGCTATCCCTCCCCTTCTTTGTTCGAGGTAAACCTAAAACAAAGTCCATAGATATATCCTCCCAAGGAACACTAGGTACAGGCAAAGGCATATATAAACCATGAGGATTGAGTCGTGACTTAGCTTTTTGACATGTAGTGCCTCGAGCAATAAAACGCTCAACATCCCGTCTCATCTTTGGCCAAAAGAAATGTGTAGCAAGTACGTCCTCTGTCTTCTTCACGCCAAAATGTCCCATTAATCCTCCTCCATGCGCTTCCTGCAACAACAAAAGACGAACGGAGCTAGCTGGAATGCATAGCTTGTTAGCACGAAACACAAATCCATCGTTAACGACAAACTTGTTCCGCATTCTTCCCTCTTTACAATTCTGCATTACATCTTTAAAATCAGCATCATGCACATATTGATCTTTGATGGTCTCCAAACCAAATATTTTGAAGTCAAGTTGTGAAAGCATAGTATAGCGACGAGACAATGCATCAGCAATAACATTTTCTTTTCCCTTCTTGTGTTTAATGACATAAGGGAAAGTCTCAATGAATTCAACCCATTTAGCATGTCTACGATTCAGTTTAGCTTGACTTTTAATATGTTTCAAAGATTCATGATCAGAATGTATAACAAATTCTTTGGGCCATAAATAATGTTGCCATGTTTCTAAAGTCCGAACAAGAGCATATAATTCTTTATCATAAGTAGAATAATTCAGACTAGGCCCACTCAATTTTTCAGAAAAGTATGCAACAGGTTTGCCATCTTGTAATAACACACCTCCTAATCCAATTCCACTAGCATCACATTCAAGCTCAAAAGTCTTATTAAAATCAGGAAGTTGGAGTAAAGGAGCATGTGTCAACTTATCTTTCAATACCGTGAAGACTTCTTCCTGTGCAGTACCCCAAACAAAAGGCACATCTTTCTTTGTAAGCTCATTGAGAGGTGCAGCAATGGTGCTGAAATCTCTCACAAAACGCCGATAGAATCCAGCGAGGCCAAGAAAACTCCTCACTTGTGTGACCGTTTTGGGCTGCGGCCAACTCTCAATAGCTTCAATCTTGGCTTTATCAACTTCAATTCCCTGTGGAGTAACAACATAGCCAAGAAAAGATACTCGGTCGGTGCAAAAGGTGCACTTCCCAAGGTTACCAAACAAACGTGCATCACGTAGAGCAATAAAAACAGCACGTAAATGTTCCAAATGTTCCTCCAAAGATCTGCTATAAATCAATATGTCATCAAAGTAAACTACCACAAATCGTCCAATGAAAGCACGTAAAACTTCGTTCATTAATCTCATGAAAGTACTAGGTGCATTAGTTAACCCAAAAGGCATGAGTAACCACTCATATAATCCAAACTTAGTTTTAAATGCTGTTTTTCATTCATCTCCCAATTTCATATGAATTTGATGGTAGCCACTACGCAAATCAACTTTGGAGAATATTGTAGAGCCACTCAATTCATCAAGCATATCATCTAGCCTAGGAATAGGATGACGATAACGAATAGTAATATTATTAATGCCTCTACAATCAACACACATACGTGATGATAGAGGCAAAGGTGTCCCGTCTTTCGATGAGATGGTGGATTTCGCTTTGGTGGAAGTCGACTTTGACGATCCGACTACGAACGTGCGAGGACGTCGCGCCTTAGCAATCGCTAAACCAACTCCGAGAGGTTATTGACCACGCCGGAGCACGATCAACCTGACCACGAGGGTCTGTTTCCTGCGAGCAAACGAAGAACAAGCAAGAAACTGAGATTGCAATCTGGATATTGCGAATATAAGATGAAAGCTTTATTGATCAAGGTGGGGTTCTGTGACGCCTTTGTCTGGTCGTTGAACACAAACGAAGTACGCGAAGTTGCAGCTATGGCGAACTTTTAATCTAAACAAAACCCAAAGTCTAAACGATGCCCTAAGGGCTGTATATATGGAGGAAGAGGGGGGGAATTTCGTGGCCCTTGGTGGAGGGGTCCGAAATCAACCCTATCTCTTGTTTCCCCACACATACGGACTCTAAAAATAGCATATACTTATGTATTTCGAAATTACATGGACCTGGCCCAATAATAAGGTGACGCAGCACCTAAAATAGCCTCGGGACGAAATTTATGAAGTGGCATCTTGTATATTTCGTCCAAGGCTTCATGCACCCATTATGGTGGCTTCAAAGTCCTGAAATCATCACTTGTAACTCCGTTCTTGTTCCCCTTGCGCATGCCATCATCTCCATGCTTGTTCTTGCTCCAATGTTCATCCTTCTCCAAGCTAGGCCCTTCATTTGTAAGCAAAACAAATGTATCCAATTTAGGCAGCATCATATTCTCATGAACATTAGAATCATTACCAAGAAACGAAAGTACCTGGTAATTTAGTTGGCGTGCACGAGCTCTAGTAATTGGTCCAGTATGTATAGCAGCAGGGGCTGTGGGTGTAACAATTGTATTGATGTCCTCATCACGCGACCAACTCTCAATAGCTTCAATCTTGGCTTTATCAACTTCAATTCCCTACGGAGTAACAACATAGCCAAGAAAAGATACTCGATCGGTGCAAAAGGTGCACTTTCCAAGGTTACCAAACAAACATGCATCACGTAGAGCAATAAAAACAGCATGTAAATGTTCCAAATGTTCCTCCAAAGATTTACTATAAATCAGTATATCATCAAAATAGACTACCACAAATCGTCCAATGAAAGCACGTAAAACTTCGTTCATTAACCTCATGAAAGTAATAGGTGCATTAGTTAACCCAAAAGGCATGACTAACCACTCATATAAACCAAACATAGTTTAAATGCAGTTTTCCATTCATCTCCCAATTTCATACGAATTTGATGGTATCCACTACGCAAATCAACTTTGGAGAATATTGTAGAGCCACTCAATTCATCAAGTATATCATCTAGCCTAGGAATAGGATGACGATAATGAATAGTAATATTATTAATGCCTCTACAATCAACACACATGCGTGATGTACCATCCTTTTTCGGCACTAGAATAATAGGAACAACACAAGGACTAAGGGATTCACAAATATAACCTTTGTCGAGCAGCTCCTGGACTTGACGCATAAACTCCTTCGTCTCCTCTGGATTGGTACGGTATGGTGCACGATTGGGCAGCCAAGCACCGGGAATTAAGTCAATCTGATGCTCAATCCCTGATGAGGACATCAATACAATTGTTACACCCACAGCCCCTGCTGCTATACATACTGGACCAATTACTAGAGCTCGTGCACGCCAACTAAATTACCAGGTACTTTCGTTTCTTGGTAATGATTCTAATGTTCATGAGAATATGATGTTGCCTAAATTGGATACATTTGTTTTGCTTACAAATGAAGGGCCTAGCTTGGAGAAGGATGAACATTGGAGCAAGAACAAGCATGGAGATGATGGCATGCGCAAGGGGAACAAGAACGGAGTTACAAGTGATGATTTCAGGACTTTGAAGCCACCATAATGGGTGCATGAAGCCTTGGACGAAATATACAAGATGCCACTTCATAAATTTCGTCCCGAGGCTATTTTAGGTGCTGCGTCACCTTATTATTGGGCCAGGCCCATGTAATTTCGAAATACATAAGTATAGTCTATTTTTAGAGTCCGTATGTGTGGGGAAACAAGAGATAGGGTTGATTTCGGACCCCTCCACCAAGGGTCACGAAATTCCCCCCTCTTTCTCCATATATACAGCCCTTAGGGCATCATTTAGACTTTGGGGTTTTGTTTAGATTAAAAGTTCGCCATAGCTGCAACTTTGCGTACTTCGTTTGTGTTCAACGACCAGACAAAGGCGTCACAGAACCCCACCTTGATCAATAAAGCTTTCATCTTATATTCGCAATATCCAGATTGCAATCTCAGTTTCTTGCTTGTTCTTCGTTTGCTCGCAGGAAACAGACCCTCGTGGTCAGGTTGATCGTGCTCCGGCGTGGTCAATAACCTCTCGGAGTTGGTTTAGCGATTGCTAAGGCGCGACGTCCTCGCACGTTCGTAGTCGGATCGTCAAAGTCGACTTCCACCAAAGCGAAATCCATCATCTCATCGAAAGACGGGACACCTCCGCCTCTATCAAGTGGTATCAGATTTCCAGGTTGCTCGGTGAGATTTTACAGTTTTTCGTAGTTTAGATCGAGTCTGTTCTTCATACCTACAGTCCACGAAAAAGCCACAAAAAAAATTTAGGGTTAGTTCATCATATCCGAACCAATCTGAGCCTTTGCATAATCTTTTTAGGGTTTTGCTTTGTTGAATTTGCAGTTGCATCGTCGGTCTAGTTGCTGGTCTTAGAGTCTAGTCTTTTAGAGTTTCGAGTTCTGGTCATAAGTTGTCACGCCGCCGCCGCACCATCATCATCGCCCCTGCCATCTACCACCACCGCTCCGAATCCGTATCCATATACCACCACCAATCCGTGTCCATATACCACCACCGATCCATATCCATATACTACCACCGCTACCACCACCGCTGCCATATACCACCACCATATATCTACCACCAATCCGAGTTCCTTGCTTATTAGGTTTGTTTCCGAGATCCATCTAGTTTCCGATTCGTGTTTCCTTGCCGGAGTAGGTTTCGGAAAAAAAAAG
>NW_025228063.1:274306-304488 GCF_018294505.1 Triticum aestivum
AAAACAGAGTCGGGTAGCCACGCTCCGTTTAGGCCCAAAATTTTTCGAAAACGCATTTTTCGAAAAAATTTCTGGCTATCCTATTTTTAGGTGTTTCTGAGTGTTTTGAGACAGGTGCCATTATAGGAAGTTTTTTTTGACCCGTTTCCAGTTTTTGGGTCCGGGCAATCGGAAAAAAAAATTGGTCGAAAAAATTTCATGCCCATCCTGTCCGTTTGAGCTAGGAAGAGTTTTGAGACACTCGCCATTATAGTGATTTTTCGCAAAAAAAAAGAGCGAAAAAAAAATTCAGAGTGTGCTTTTCCCTTGTTTACGTGCCGCGCCATGATTTTGTTGGTGTTCTAGGCTCGCGTCTCTAGCACAGTCTAGCCTAGGACCAGCACACTACCGTCGTTGAGCGTTTGTTCCACTTTGCATCTCTGAATTGATTATTGCTGACCCTTTTTGCTACCATACTATAAGCCTTCCCAGCTCCACATACATCTACGTCGTGTGTTTGACTCTCCCTGGTAATCGCTCTATCCAAGCTTTGAGAGTTTTTGACTACAATGGTTGCCGATCACCGCCTGCTGTTGGGTAAGAACTGGTAAGAATTTGAGATTTGCTTGACGGATTTGTGATACACCACCACCACTTCTTAGTAGTCTGTAGGATCATATTCTTGTGTGTTTCTATTGCTGCTAACCATGCCAGGATCACAAGCCGACGAGATTGACTGGGAGAACTTATCGAACAAGGAGCTTCATGATAAGTTTCAGCAAATGATGACTGAACAGGTACAAGATGTGCTGAACAATTTTGAAGAGGCCATGGAGAAGATCACTGGCCTTGAGAAGACGTTCGAAACAAAGCTCGATAACAGATTTAATGAACTGCTTGCGCGTCTTCCACCACCGGCAGCACCTGTCGCACCTCTGCAACAACAACAACTACGCCCCCTTCTGAATCAGTATGGACGAGCACAGCGTGTTCCTATTGTGCCAGGACAAAATTCTGGTGCCGCTGTTACTGCTGTTGGTGCTTCTTTGGCTCCTGCTACTGCTCCTGCTGGTACCCAGGAGGATGATGAGTATGCGGGCGATTATGAGGATGAGGTTGATCAAAATCAGATCTACGAGCAGCCACCAGCACCACCACCAGCAGGTCGACCTCAGGTATATATTCGTAATGGTAGGCCTGCACCACCACCTCAGGTACGAGATGATGTCCATATTCCTAAACTGAAATTGAATATTCCACCATTTGAGGGTAGATATGTTCCTGATATATATATTACTTGGGAGTTAGAAACTGAACAACGATTTACATGTTTACAATATCCTGAGGAGAGACGAGTTGCTGCTGCTGTTTGTGCTTTCACTAGTTTTGCATGTGTATGGTGGTCTGAACATTGTAGATTGTATCCTATTCCAACTACTTGGGCTGCTTTGAAAACTGCTATGCGTACGCGTTGGGTTCCACCATATTATCAACGTGAATTGCTTCAAAAATTGCAGCGTTTAAGACAAGGGAAAAATTCTGTAGAAGAATATTATCAGGAATTACAAACTGGCATGATTAGATGTGGTATTGTTGAGGAGAATGAAGCTATGCTTGCACGTTTTCTGGGTGGATTAAATAGAGAGATTCAGACCATTCTAGACTATAAGGAGTATACTAATATCACTCGTTTATTCCATCTTGCTTGTAAAGCTGAACGTGAAGTGCAGGATCGACAAGCATTGGGGCGAACTAACTTTTCTGCAGGCCGACCTTCATCATGGACACCACGTGCATCTTCTACTTCAACTGCACCAGCACCTCCATCCGGTGCCACCTCCAGCCGTGATACAAGAAAATAGGCACAACCACCATTATCTGCCAAGAGCGCACCTGCGGGGCCTGCACAGCGTTTTTCTTCTTCCATGGCATCAACAGGGCACACAAGTGATATTATTTGTCGTCGTTGTAAGGGAGGAGGTCATTATGCGAGGGAATGCAAATCTCCGCGTGTGATGATTGCTACCGCGGATGGTGGATATGAGTCCGCTAGTGACTATGATGAGGAGACATTGGCTCTTATTACACGTGAAGAACATGGTGGAGATGATTCTGATCATGAGACGCAATACATGGCTCCTGAAGACGCTGACAGGTATGAATGTTTAGTTGCTCAACGTGTTTTGAGTGTGCAGGTCACACAAGCTGAGCAAAATCAGAGGCACAATTTGTTCCATACCAAGGGAGTTGTGAAGGAACGTTCTGTGCGCGTCATCATAGACGGAGGGAGCTGCAACAACTTGGTTAGCATGGAGATGGTGGAGAAGCTTTCTCTCACCACAAGACCACATCCACATCCTTACTACATCCAATGGTTCAACAACAGCGGCAAGGTTAAGGTAACACGTACTGTTCGTGTGCATTTTAGTATCTCTACATATGCTGATTATGTTGATTGTGATGTGGTACCTATGCAAGCATGTTCCTTATTACTTGGTAGACCATGGCAATTTGATAAAAATTCTGTACACCATGGTAGAAACAATCACTATACTCTTGTTCATAAGGATAAAAATATTACTTTGCTTCCTATGACTCCTGATTCCATTTTGAAAGATGATACTAATAGAGCTAATAAAGCAAAACAGGAGACGAATAAGAGTGAAAATCAGATTGTGGCAAAAGAATTTGAGCAACAAATGAAGCCTAATAATAAACCATCTAGTGTTGCTTCAGAAATTAAATTGAAAAGTGCATGTTTATTTGCCACCAAATCTGATATTGATGAGCTAGATTTCAGCAAATCTGTTTGCTATGCTTTTGTGTGCAAAGAGGCTGATAGAGGCAAAGGTGTCCCGTCTTTCGATGAGATGGTGGATTTCGCTTTGGTGGAAGTCGACTTTGACGATCCGACTACGAACGTGCGAGGACGTCGCGCCTTAGCAATCGCTAAACCAACTCCGAGAGGTTATTGACCACGCCGGAGCACGATCAACCTGACCACGAGGGTCTGTTTCCTGCGAGCAAACGAAGAACAAGCAAGAAACTAAGATTGCAATCTGGATATTGCGAATATAAGATGAAAGCTTTATTGATCAAGGTGGGGTTCTGTGACGCCTTTGTCTGGTCGTTGAACACAAACGAAGTACGCGAAGTTGCAGCTATGGCGAACTTTTAATCTAAACAAAACCCAAAGTCTAAACGATGCCCTAAGGGCTGTATATATGGAGGAAGAGGGGGGAATTTCGTGGCCCTTGGTGGAGGGGTCCGAAATCAACCCTATCTCTTGTTTCCCCACACATACGGACTCTAAAAATAGCCTATACTTATGTCTTTCGAAATTACATGGGCCTGGCCCAATAATAAGGTGACGCAGCACCTAAAATAGCCTCGGGACGAAATTTATGAAGTGGCATCTTGTATATTTCGTCCAAGGCTTCATGCACCCATTATGGTGGCTTCAAAGTCCTGAAATCATCACTTGTAACTCCGTTCTTGTTCCCCTTGCGCATGCCATCATCTCCATGCTTGTTCTTGCTCCAATGTTCATCCTTCTCCAAGCTAGGCCCTTCATTTGTAAGCAAAACAAATGTATCCAATTTAGGCAGCATCATATTCTCATGAACATTAGAATCATTACCAAGAAACGAAAGTACCTGGTAATTTAGTTGGCGTGCACGAGCTCTAGTAATTGGTCCAGTATGTATAGCAGCAGGGGCTGTGGGTGTAACAATTGTATTGATGTCCTCATCACGTGGTCAATAACCTCTCGGAGTTGGTTTAGCGATTGCTAAGGCGCGACGTCCACGCACGTTCGTAGTCGGATCGTCAAAGTTAACTGCCACCAAAGCGATATCCATCATCTTATCGAAAGACGGGACACCTTTGCCTCTATCAAGTGGTATCAGATTTCCAGGTTGCTCGGTGAGATTTTACAGTTTTTCGTAGTTTAGATCGAGTCTGTTCTTCATACCTATAGTCCACGAAAAAGCCAAAAAAAAATTAGGGTTAGTTCATCCCATCCGAACCAATCTGAGCCTTGCATAATCTTTTCTGTATTTGCTTTGTTGAATTTGCGGTTGCATCGTCGTGTCCAGTTGCTGGTCTTAGCGTCTAGTCTTTTAGAGTTTCGAGTTCTGTTCATAGGTTGTCACGTCGCCGCTGCCATATATCACCACCGCATCATCATCGTCGCTGTTGCCATATACCACCACCACATATTCACCGTCAATCCGAATCCATATACGCCACCACATATCCGCCGCCATCACGCCAATCCGAGTTCACCTGCAACATATATCCGCCACCTGTCCGTGTTCCACCAGATTCATCATCGCCACCAGTCCGAGTTCTACCAGATTCATCTCCGCCACCAGTCCTAGTCCGAGTCCAGTAATTGTTGCATTGTTCTCGATTTCCAGATCACGCGATACTCCGAGTCGTGACAGAGAAGGACTCCCCAACTTCCGAGCCATCCGCAGAAGAAAAATAGTTCCAATTTCAAAAAAAAACTAAGTCTGGAAAATTCTGGCTAGGCAGTTTTTAGACCATTTGTAGACTTTTTCGAAAAAAAATTGTTGCGGAGCAAAAAAAAAGAGGAAAAAAAGTGCAAAAAAAAAGAGAAAAAAAAATTCAGAGTGTGCTCCTCCCTTGTTTACGTGCCACGCCATGATTTTGTTGGTGTTCTAGGCTCGCGTCTCTAGCACAGTCTAGCCTAGGACCAGCACAGTACCGTTGTTGAGCGTTTATTCAACTTTGCATCTCTGAATTGATTATTGCTGACCCTTTTTGCTACCATATTATAAGCCTTCCCAGCTCCACATACATCTACGTCGTGCATTTGACTCTCCCTGGTAATCGCTCTATCCAAGCTTTGAGAGTTTTGACTACAACGGTTGCCGATCACCGCCTGCTGCTGGGTAAGAACTGGTAAGAATTTGAGTTTTTCTTGACGGGTTTGTGACACCCACCACCACCACTTGTTCGTAGTCTGTAGGATCATATTCTTGTGTGTTTCTATTGCTGCTAACCATGCCAGGATCACAAGCCGACGAGATTGACTGGGAGAATTTATCGAACAAGGAGCTTCATGATAAGTTTCAGCAAATGATGACTGAACAGGTGCAAGATGTGCTGAACAATTTTGAAGAGGCCATGGAGAAGATCACTGGCCTTGAGAAGACGTTCGAAACAAAGCTCGATAACAAGTTTAATGAATTGCTCGCGCGTCTTCCACCACCACCACCCGCTGCACCTAACGCACCTCTCCAACAACAACAACAACGACTACCTCCACGTCGCGAAACAGACCTCCGCCGAGCAAGCCGTGTTCCTCTTGCGTTTGGCCAAACTGTTGGTGCTGCTGTTGATACTTCTATGGCTCCCGCTGCTGATGCGGAGGAGGATGATTATGTGGGAGATTATGAGGATGAGGTTGATCAAAATCAGCACTACGTGCAGCCACCTGTACCACCACCAGCAGGTCGACCTCAGGTATATATTCGTAATGGTAGGCCTGCACCACCACCTCAGGTACGAGATGATGTCCATATTCCTAAACTGAAATTGAATATTCCACCATTTGAGGGTAGATATGTTCCTGATATATATCTTACTTGGGAGTTAGAAACTGAACAACGATTTACATGTTTACAATATCCTGAGGAGAGACAAGTTGCTGCTGCTGTTTGTGCTTTCACTAGTTTTGCATGTGTATGGTGGTCTGAACATTGTAGATTATATCCTATTCCAACTACTTGGGCTGCTTTGAAAACTGCTATGCGTACGCGTTGGGTTCCACCATATTATCAACGTGAATTGCTTCAAAAATTGCAGCGTTTAAGACAAGGGAAAAATTCTGTAGAAGAATATTATCAGGAATTACAAACTGGCATGATTAGATGTGGTATTGTTGAGGAGAATGAAGCTATGCTTGCACGTTTTCTGGGTGGATTAAATAGAGAGATTCAGACCATTCTAGACTATAAGGAGTATACTAATATCACTCGTTTATTCCATCTTGCTTGTAAAGCTGAACGTGAAGTGCAGGATCGACAAGCATTGGGGCGAACTAACTTTTCTGCAGCCGACCTTCATCATGGACACCACGTGCATCTTCTACTTCAACTGCACCAGCACCTCCATCCGGTGCCACCTCCAGCCGTGATACAAGAAAACAGGCACAACCACCATTATCTTCCAAGAGCGCACCTGCGGGTCCTGCACAGCGTTTTTCTTCTTCCATGGCATCAACAGGGCACACAAGTGATATTATTTGTCGTCGTTGTAAGGGAGGAGGTCATTATGCGAGGGAATGCAAATCTCCGCGTGTGATGATTGCTACCGCGGATGGTGGATATGAGTCCGCTAGTGACTATGATGAGGAGACATTGGCTCTTATTACACGTGAAGAACATGGTGGAGATGATTCTGATCATGAGACGCAATACATGGCTCCTGAAGACGCTGACAGGTATGAATGTTTAGTTGCTCAACGTGTTTTGAGTGTGCAGGTCACACAAGCTGAGCAAAATCAGAGGCACAATTTGTTCCATACCAAGGGAGTTGTGAAGGAACGTTCTGTGCGCGTCATCATAGACGGAGGGAGCTGCAACAACTTGGCTAGCATGGAGATGGTCGAGAAGCTTTCTCTCACCACAAGACCACATCCACATCCTTACTACATCCAATCGTTCAACAACAGCGGCAAGGTTAAGGTAACACGTACTGTTCGTGTGCATTTTAGTATATCTACATATGCTGATTATGTTGATTGTGATGTGGTACCTATGCAAGCATGTTCCTTATTACTTGGTAGACCATAGCAATTTGATAAAAATTCTGTACACCATGGTAGAAACAATCACTATACTCTTGTTCATAAGGATAAAAATATTACTTTGCTTCCTATGACTCCTGATTCCATTTTGAAAGATGATATTAATAGAGCTAATAAAGCAAAACAGGAGACGAATAAGAGTGAAAATCAGATTGTGGCAAAAGAATTTGAGCAACAAATGAAGCCTAATAATAAACCATCTAGTGTTGCTTCTGAAATTAAATTGAAAAGTGCATGTTTATTTGCCACCAAATCTGATATTGATGAGCTAGATTTCAGAAAATCTGTTTGCTATGCTTTTGTGTGCAAAGAGGCATTATTTTCATTCGAGGACGTGCCTTCCTCTTTGCCTCCTGCTGTCACTAACATTTTGCAGGAGTTCGCTGACGTCTTTCCACAAGACGTGCCACCGGGATTACCGCCTATTCGAGGGATTGAGCATCAGATTGACTTAATTCCCGGTGCTTCACTGCCAAACCGTGCACCATACCGTACCAATCCAGAGGAGACGAAGGAGATTATGCGTCAAGTACATGAGCTTCTCGACAAAGGTTATATACGCGAATCCCTTAGTCCTTGTGCTGTTCCTATTATTCTAGTGCCGAAAAAGGATGGTACATCACGTATGTGTGTTGATTGTAGAGGCATTAATAATATTACTATTCGTTATCGTCATCCTATTCCTAGGCTAGATGATATGCTTGATGAATTGAGTGGCTCTACAGTATTCTCCAAAGTTGATTTACGTAGTGGATACCATCAAATTCGTATGAAATTGGGAGACGAATGGAAAACAGCATTCAAAACTAAGTTTGGATTATATGAGTGGTTAGTCATGCCTTTTGGGTTAACTAATGCACCTAGTACTTTCATGAGATTAATGAACGAAGTTTTACGTGCTTTCATTGGACGATTTGTGGTAGTTTACTTTGATGACATATTGATTTATAGCAGATCTTTGGAAGAACATTTGGAACATTTACGCGCTGTTTTTATTGCTCTACGTGATGCACGTTTGTTTGGTAACCTTGGGAAGTGCACCTTTTGCACCGACCGAGTATCTTTTCTTGGCTATGTTGTTACTCCACAGGGAATTGAAGTTGATAAAGCCAAGATTGAAGCTATTGAGAGTTGGCCGCAACCCAAAACGGTCACACAAGTGAGGAGTTTTCTTGGCCTCGCTGGATTCTATAGGCGTTTTGTGAGAGATTTTAGCACCATTGCTGCACCTCTCAATGAGCTTACAAAGAAAGATGTGCCTTTTCTTTGGGGTACCGCATAGGAAGAAGCCTTCACGGTATTGAAAGATAAGTTGACACATGCTCCTTTACTCCAACTTCCTGATTTTAATAAGACTTTTGAGCTTGAATGTGATGCTAGTGGAATTGGATTAGGAGGTGTGTTATTACAAGATGGCAAACCTGTTGCATACTTTTCTGAAAAATTGAGTGGGCCTAGTCTAAATTATTCTACTTATGATAAAGAATTATATGCTCTTGTTCGGACTTTAGAAACATGGCAACATTATTTATGGCCCAAAGAATTTGTTATACATTCTGATCATGAATCTTTGAAACATATTAAAACTCAAGCTAAACTGAATCGTAGACATGCTAAATGGGTTGAATTCATTGAGACTTTCCCTTATGTCATTAAACACAAGAAGGGAAAAGAAAATGTTATTGCTGATGCATTGTCTCGTCGCTATACTATGCTTTCACAACTTGACTTCAAAATATTTGGTTTGGAGACCATCAAAGATCAATATGTGCATGATGCTGATTTTAAAGATGTAATGCAGAATTGTAAAGAAGGAAGACTATGGAACAAGTTTGTTGTTAACGATGGATTTGTGTTTCGTGCTAACAAGCTATGCATTCCAGCTAGCTCCGTTCGTCTTTTGTTGTTGCAGGAGGCGCATGGAGGAGGATTAATGGGACACTTTGGCGTGAAGAAGACGGAGGACGTACCTGCTACACATTTCTTTTGGCCAAAGATGAGACGGGATGTTGAGCGTTTTATTGCTCGCTGCACTACATGTCAAAAAGCTAAGTCACGACTCAATTCTCATGGTTTATATATGCCTTTGCCTGTACCTAGTGTTCCTTGGGAGGATATATCTATGGACTTTGTTTTAGGTTTACCTCGAACAAAGAAGGGGAGGGATAGCATATTTGTTGTCGTGGATAGATTCTCGAAAATGGCACACTTTATACCATGTCATAAAAGTGATGATGCTGTTAATGTTGCTGATTTGTTCTTTCGTGAAATTATTCGCTTGCATGGTGTGCCAAATACTATTGTTTCAGATCGTGATACTAAATTTCTTAGCCACTTTTGGAGATGTTTATGGGCTAAGTTGGGGACTAAACTGCTTTTTAGTACTACTTGTCACCCCCAAACTGATGGACAAACTGAAGTAGTCAATAGAACGTTGTCTACTATGCTTAGGGTTGTTTTGAAGAATAATAAGAAAATGTGGGAGGAATGCTTGCCTCATATTGAATTTGCTTATAATCGTTCATTGCATTCTACTACTAAGATGTGCCCTTTTCAAGTTGTGTATGGTTTCCTACCTCGTGCACCTATTGATTTGTTGCCTCTTCCATCTTCGGAGAAGGTTAATTTTGATGCTAAACAACGTGCTGAATTGATTTTAAAAATGCATGAGTTAACTAAGGAAAACATTGAGCGCATGAATGCTAAATATAAACTTGCTGGACATAAGGGTAGAAAACATGTTGTGTTTGCACCTGGAGATCTTGTTTGGTTACATTTGCGTAAGGATAGATTTCCTGATTTGCGCAAATCAAAGTTAATGCCACGTGCTGATGGTCCCTTTAAGGTGTTAGAGAAAATAAATGATAATGCATATAAACTTGAGCTGCCTGCAGATTTTGGGGTTAGTCCCACTTTTAACATTGCAGATTTGAAGCCTTATTTGGGTGAGGAAGATGAACTTCCGTCGAGGACGACTTCATTTCAAGAAGGGGAGGATGATGAGGACATCAATACAATTGTTACACCCACAGCCCCTGCTGCTATACATACTGGACCAATTACTAGAGCTCGTGCACGCCAACTAAATTACCAGGTACTTTCGTTTCTTGGTAATGATTCTAATGTTCATGAGAATATGATGCTGCCTAAATTGGATACATTTGTTTTGCTTACAAATGAAGGGCCTAGCTTGGAGAAGGATGAACATTGGAGCAAGAACAAGCATGGAGATGATGCCATGCGCAAGGGGAACAAGAACGGAGTTACAAGTGATGATTTCAGGACTTTGAAGCCACCATAATGGGTGCATGAAGCCTTGGACGAAATATACAAGATGCCACTTCATCAATTTCGTCCCGAGGCTATTTTAGGTGCTGCGTCACCTTATTATTGGGCCAGGCCCATGTAATTTCGAAATACATAAGTATAGGCTATTTTTAGAGTCCGTATGTGTGGGGAAACAAGAGATAGGGTTGATTTCGGACCCCTCCACCAAGGGCCACGAAATTCCCCCCCTCTTCCTCCATATATACAGCCCTTAGGGCATCGTTTAGACTTTGGGTTTTGTTTAGATTAGAAGTTCGCCATAGCTGCAACTTCGCGTACTTCGTTTGTGTTCAACGACCAGACAAAGGCGTCACAGAACCCCACCTTGATCAATAAAGCTTTCATCTTATATTCGCAATATCCAGATTGCAATCTCAGTTTCTTGCTTGTTCTTCGTTTGCTCGCAGGAAACAGACCCTCGTGGTCAGGTTGATCGTGCTCCGGCGTGGTCAATAACCTCTCGGAGTTGGTTTAGCGATTGCTAAGGCGCGACGTCCTCGCACGTTCGTAGTCGGATCGTCAAAGTCGACTTCCACCAAAGCGATATCCATCATCTCATCGAAAGACGGGACACCTTTGCCTCTATCATGGTGCAGCCCTACCGTTGCGATGATATACCTGAGGACGACCTGGTAGTGGTGGTGCTAGTGGTTGCACGTAGTTTTGATTTTGATCAACCTCATCCTCATAATGGTCCTCCACCTCTGCAGTAGCAGCAGGAGCTACTGAAGCATCAACAGCGGCACCAGAATTTTCCCAGGGTCAATGGGAACGCGATGTGCTCGTCCCACTTGATTTGGAAGGCGACTTTGTTGTTGTTGTTGTTGTTGTTGTTGTTGTTGTTGTTGTTGTTGTTGTTGTTGTTGTTGTTGTTGTTGTTGTTGTTGTTGTTGTTGTTGTTGTTGTTGTTGTTCTTGTAGAGGTGCGTTAGGTGCAGCCGGTGGTGGTGGTGGAAGACGCGCGAGCAATTCATTAAACTAGTTATCGAGCTTTGTTTCGAACGTCTTCTCCATGCCGTCTATTTTCTCCATGGCCTCTTCAAATCTGTTTAACACATCTTGCACCTGTCCACTCATCATTTGCTGAAATTTATCATGCAACTCCTTATCTGTCATGTTCTCCCAGTCAGTCTCGTCAGCTTGTGATCCTGCCATGGTTAGCAGCAATAGAAACACACAAGAATATGATCCTACAAACTACTAACAAGAGGTGGTGGTGGGTGTCACAAATCCGTCAAGCAAATCTCAAATTCTTACCAGTCACAGATCCTGACTTACCCAGCAGCAGGTGGTGATCGGCAACCATCATAGTCAAAACTCTCAAAGCTTGGACAGAGCGATTACCAGGGAGAGTCAAACGCACGACGTAGATGTATGTGGAGCTGGGAAGGCTTATAATATGGTAGCAAAAAGGGTCAGCAATAATCAATTCAGAGACGCAAAGTTGAATAAACGCTCAAGACGGTACAGTGCTGGTCCTAGGCTAGACCATGCTAGAGACACGAGCCTAGAACACTAACAAAATCACGACGATGCACGTAAACAAGGGAAAAGCACACTCTGGAAAAAAATTGCTCTGTTTTTTTGGCGCTCCTCTTTTTTTTGCGAAAAATCACTATAATGGTGAGTGTCTCAAAATTCTTCCCTCGTCAAACTGACAGGATGGGCACAAATTTTTTTTTGGGCTTTTTTCGGAAATCAGGGCAGCGACGACGAAAAAGTGCGACAAAAAATCACTATGATGGCACGTGGCGGACTCAGAAAAGCCTAAAAATAGGATAGGGAAAAAATATTTTTGCCTGCGAAAATTTTGGCCTAAAAACTGCCCAGGGGTCTCCAGACTTTTTTTTCGAAACCTACTCAGGCAAGGAAACACGAATCGGAAAGTAGACGGATCTCGAAAACAAACCTAATATGAAAGGAACTCGGATTGGTGGTGGATATATGGTGGTAGGATATGGCAGCGGTGGTGGTATATGGATATGGATTGGTGGTGGTATATGGATACGTATTGGTGGTGGTATATGGATACAGATTGGTGATGGTATATGGAGACGGATCGGTGGCGGATAAGTGGTGGTGGTAGATGGCAGGGGCGATGATGATGGTGCGGAGGTAGCGTGACAACTTAAGACCAGAACTCGAAACTCTAAAAGACTAGACTCTAAGACCAGCAACTAGACACGACGATGCAACCGCAAATTCAACAAAGCAAAATACTGAAAAGACTATGCAAAGGCTCAGACTGGTTCGGATATGATGAACTAACCCTATTTTTCTGGCTTTTTCGTGGACTGTAGGTATGAACAACACTCGATCTAAACCACGAAAAACTGTAAAAACTCACCGAGCAACCTGAAAATATGATACCACTTGATAAAGGCGAAGGTGTCCCGATGTTTCGATGAGATGGTGGCTATCGTTTTCGGTGGGAGTCGACGTTGACAATCCGACTATGAACGTGCGAGACGTCGCACCTTAGCAATCGCTAAACCAACGCCCAAGGGTTATTGACCACGCCGGAGCACAATCAACCTGACCATGAGGGTCTGTTTCCTGCGAGCAAACGAAGAACAAGCAAGAAACTAAGATTGCAATCTGGATATTGCGAATATAAGAGGAAAGCTTTATTGATCAAGGTGGGGTTCTGTGACGCCTTGATCTGGTCGTTGAACACAAACGAAGTACGCGAAGTTGCAGCTATGGCAAACTTTAATCTAAACAAAACCCAAAGTCTAAACGATGCCCTAGGGCTGTATATATGGAGGAAGAGGGGGGAATTTCGTGGCCCTTGGAGGAGGCGTCCGAAACCAACCCTATCTCTTGTATCCCCACACATACGGACTCTAAAAATAGCCTATACTTAAGTATTTCGAAAATTCATGGGTCTGGCCCAATAATAAGGTGACGCAACACCTAGAATAGCCTCTGGACGAAATTTATGAAGTGGCATCTTGTATATTTCGTCCAAGGCTTCTTGCACCCCTTATGGTGGCTTCAAAGTCCTGAAATCATCACTTGTAACTCCGTTCTTGATCCCCTTGCGCATGCCATCATCTCCATGCTTGGTCTTGCTCCAGTGTTCATCCCTCTTATCCATGCCAGGACCTTCATTTGTAAGCAAAACAAATGTATCCAATTTAGGCAACATCATATTCTCATGAACATTAGAATCATTACCAAGAAATGAAAGTACTTGATAATTTAATTGGCATGAGCGAGCTCTAGTAATTGGTCCAGTATGTATAGCAGCATGGGCTGTGGGTGTAACAATGGTATTGATGTCCTCATCACATAGGGAACGTGCCACCGCCCCCAACCGGTGCCACCAGCACCACCCCCAACTGGCGCCGCCCCCCATCGGGAACGCGCCACCGCCCCAATTGGCGCCACTACCGTCCTTCGTCGCAGATCGCGCCACCACCATCCCCGGCCCCAGATCGGGTTGCCTCCACCGTCCCATGATTTGGATCGCGCTGCCGAATCGTCACCAACCCACCTCCCGTCGTCGGGAACCTGCCCCCGCACGAACTTGCTCCACCTGCCTCCTCGACCTTCCTCCAACTGCCACAACGACCTTCTTCCCTCCACAGACACCTGCCACCGGTGATGCGCCCCCACGACCCGTGCTTTTTCCCTGCTGCCTGGCTCTCGAAAAGCACCTCTCCCCCTCCCCCTGGTTCCTCTGTTCTTGGCCTGTGTGGCCTTATCATCGTCGTTCTCTCCCTTCTCCACCAGAAGCTCAAGGATTCTTTTTTGTGCAGATGCTACAATCAGTACAATCCACCCTGATTGTTCTGTTTATTTTGTTCATTTTGTGTGTGACCCCGCTCTGATTTGCTATGAGCAAACAACAAAAATCTTGCGGCAAATCTCCTAAAAAATGCGCGACAGATCTCGTCCTCTCTCTTTATGTGTGACCATTATAGAGATCTTCGATTTTGTTTGTTCTTGTGTATGAGTTGATGTCATCTACCCGTTTGATGTTATACCTACAAGAACTGTGTGTGTGCATGTTCGCGTTCTATGTGTTTTTGTCAAACAATGGCTGGTTTTATGTTCCTTTTGTGTATATAGGAGAAAGAGGGAGAAGTTCAAATATAAGAAATGAAGAAGTTCAAAATATGTACCACGATAAAAATGTTGTGTATGAAAATCGTGTGCAGAAATAAAATGTAAATTCACAATGAGGATCATATATTAAAAGAAATTGAAGTTCACATATACAAAAAAGGTGGATTTCTAAAAAAAGATGTATTGAAAAGTACATGTTCTCTAATTCGTGATGCTAATATGGTCGTCCTGTGACACTGAAATCTTTTTCATTTTAGGTGAGCCAAATTTTTGTGTGGATGCCTGTGCATGTGCTTGTGCGCATTACACTGAATAGAACAAAAAAACTATTATGGGTGCCCTCTAAATGTTTGTCCTACTGCTTATGAGAATTGACCCAAATTTTCCTATTGTTTTTGCACATGTTTCATTCAAGGGAAAAATGAGTGTAAAAAATATGTGATTACGAAAGTTCAAGTGTAATGAACATCGAAGTTCAAACCCATAAAATGTAAACAAAAAAATCATGCAATTCAAAGAATAAAAACTATGGAGTTTCATGAAAAATTTAATAGCACGCAAAGTTCATGTTTAAGAAATTTCAAAGTTCACGTGTACCATGTACAGAAGAAAAATGATCAAATGAAAATAGGGACCACCTAGGCCATTTCACCAAAAAGCAAAAAATGCATAAAAATGTCACAACAAAAATCTATAAGAAGTTAAAACTTAAAACCGAAGCAGATGAATGTTAAAAAGATGAAGTTTTTAATATCTAAAAGACAAATTTGGAAGTTCAAAAATTTTGAGCAAGAAGTTCAAGAAAAAGTAGTTCAAAAATCTTTATGACGGATTTTCCGCGTTTGTAAAAAAAAGAGAAGTTCAAATTAAAACGTGGAGTATTTCAAAAGATTGTATAAAAACTGATTTTCCCCATTTTATAAAAACTATAAGTTCAAAATAACAAAACGGCGCGGTATCATTGTGATAGAGGCGGGGTGTCCTGATCTTTCGATGAGATGATAACTATCGATTTGGTGGAGACGACTTTGACGATCCGACTACAAACGTGCACGACGTTGCGCCTTAGCAATCGCTAAACCAATCTCCTGAGGTTACTGACGATGCCGGAAGCACGGTCAGCCTGACCACGAAGGTCTATTCCTGCAAGCAATCGAAGAACGAGCAAGAATATGATAAAGCAATCTGAATATTGCAAATGTATATGAGGTATTGATAATGGTGGGGATCCGTAAGCGGTCTTGGTCTGGTCGTTGGACACAAACGAAGTACACGAAGTTGCAATGGCTAACTTTTAACTAAACAAATCACAAGGAAAAGCTACTAGATGGATCTACTTATATAGGAGCAAGGGGTGGCGGCCAAGGAGGTGGGAGGACGTCCCAAGGCAGCCTAAAACTAAATCTAGGTCGTACAAGGCCAATGGGCCCAACTGGAGGTGATGTAACACCTTTGGACTTGTAGTTTGACTCGGATTCTGCTGCAGCATCAGATTGTTTCGTCCACAACTCAACGCTCCGGACGAATTTGAAGGTGATTCCAATTGGGTTGGAAAGTGCACGAAATCTAGTTTCCAACAAAAAAAAGAATCACCCAATTCGGAGTCCGTATGAAAAACTTGTGTGCGTTTTGAGTCAGGTATGTCTGTGCAGTCCGAATCTGAATCCAGAACGTGAGAGACTTGGACTCTATCTTCTCTTGGGCCAAAAGTGACGTGAGAGAACTTTTTGAACAGCAAATAAACATCTCTTTCTTCCTTATCTTCATATGTGGATTGTACAAATGTCCCATACACCTGCAATTAGACAAAACACAAAAGTGTGTGAAGTATTTTTGTTCTGGATAACATAAATAGATTATTGAATAGTTTGCACTAGAAATCACCTGACAAATATGCATATATGCAATATTTTTGGTCATATCCAAGGTAGTCATGTCCTCATCATCCTCCCTTTCTTGAAAATAAAGCCGTCCTCGGCGTTGCTTAATCTGAAATGTGGCTAACAAAAGAGACAAGGTGTACATGTTGTATATGTATATGTCATCCATTTTTACTTCCCTTGATTTTTGCATATATGACACATGAATAGATGAGTAACTTGCATAGTTCATAAAATCTAAAGCCAAAAAATTAGCACAAGAAGTAGAAGGCATGAAAATATTGCAACTCAATTTGCACATATAAGTGAAGCTCTTATTCATTTCAAAAGATTGACAATGTTCATCATTAAACCATCCCAACATTGGTGAATAAACCTTACTTGCATCAAATTTACATGCTACAACATGCTTAAATAAGCAAACATGCAATAAGTCATTCAACACAGAATCATCACCAAGATTAGAGGTCATATCAAAATGATTAAACATTGGTTCTTTTGCATCAATAGTTAATTCAATGGGTGCACTCAAAATTGTTGGTATTTCAGTTGTTTGATCACATGGCAGAGTCAAATTATCAACGTAGTCCTCTAAAATAGGTGGTGTGATCAAAGTAGTGGGTAGCTCATCAGATGGTGCATTCAAATTGACAAGGCATTCATCATTCTCATGTAGAGATGGAAGATCAGTACCTTTGTCATTACCTCTTATGATCAACTCAGATGATGTAGCCACTCTCGGGGGCGATGTGTCACATGGTGGAGGTGATGTAGTCCTGACAACAACGGATGTGGTTGTCATAGTATGCCTAGTAATTAAAGGAACAATCATATCAACTCTTGGAATGTGCACCGTGCGCTTGTTCTCCTCGTGGCCAACACGTCGTTTTATTTCCTGTTCAGCTTTGCAAGCAAGATGAAACAAATGGTCCATAGGATAACACTCTTCATGAATTAGTATCTCTTGAATATCACGGTTTAATCCTCCCCAAAATCTATCCATAAAATCATCTTCACTTTCTTCTAAAGAGGAATGCAATAAGGTAGTTTGTAAATCATCATAATATTTTGTTACAGTTTCACTACCTTGTTTTAAGTGTTGCAACTTCTTAATCATGTCACGAGTATAATAAGCAGGGACGAAAGCATGTCGCATGGCAAGTTTCAAATCATCCCAAGTAGTAGGTATATAATCAGGGTGTAACCGACAATATTCACTCCACCAAATCAAAGCATAACCAGTGAAAGAACCAACCGCGACCTTAACCTTTTTATGTTCATTGAAATTATGGGAAGCAAATATATTTTTTATGTCGAACTCCCATTCAATATATAAAGCAGGTTTAAAACGGCCATTAAATGGTGGTATAGATACATTAACCTGATCATGTGCATTTGGATGTTTGTGCACCTCTCGTGACGGTTGTGGTATTTGCAAAGGTGGTGGCACGTCTCCCGCGATCGACAAAGCCCATGAATTGACTCTGGATCCTGTCATGATTAGTAGAACAAGAAACAAAACCCAAAAATAATGTTTCTATAACTACTAGGATGTGGTGGTAAAACGCTCACAGTAAAGCAAATATCAGTGTCTTACAAGTTCTTACCATGCAGCAGGCGGTGATCGGCAACCAGCGGTGTCAAGTAACTCCGAATATTGAGTAAAGCGATTGCCAGGGGAGCGTACGTATACACGGTGTAGAAATATGTGGAGCTGGGTTGGCTATATATGGTAGCAAAAGATTAGCAATAATCAATTCAAAGATGCAATATTGAATAAACGCTCAACGACGGTACTGTGCTGGTCCTAGGCTAGACCGGACTAGAGACGCGAGCCTAGAACACTAATGAGGTCACGTCGTAGCACAACTAGCATCAATGAAGGATACTAAGTAGCTCTGGACAGCAAGATATAAGTGAAGATCACAACGGCAGTAAAGATAATGAGGTGAAACAACAGCCAAGCAGGATATATCAACAACTTTGTCTCCAACTTTCCTCTGAAAAAGTTTGTGCCGATTTTTTTGTTTTTTTTTCTTCTCTTTTTTTTCCTCACACTTTTTTTTTCTTTCTCTCCTTTTTTTCTCTCTGACTTTTTTTTCTCCTTTTTTTTCTCGTTTTTTTCTCTCTTTTTTTCTCCCTCTTTCCAAAACAAACTAGATAAGATGCAGATTGGATCAAGTGAAGATGTGAACGATCTCAACTATTATTATGACAATGAATGGTGGGTAGCACGTGGTGGAAATTGATGGATGGGTGGTGGACAGCGGAAGAGATAATGATGCAGCGGTGGCGTGACTAATGTGAACAGAACTCGAAACTCTAAACGAACTAGGCACTAAGACCAGCAACTCGACACGACGATGCAACCGATAATTCAACTATGCAAGCAATGAAAAGAAAATTGCAAAGGCTCAGACTGGCTTGGACCAAGGATGAATAGATCTAACTCTTTTTTGTGGCTTTTTCTTGGACAATAGGTAAGAAAATAAATCTAATCTAGGAAAACTGGAAATTCTCACCGAGCAACCTGAAAACTGATACCACTTGATAGAGGCGAGGGTGTCCCGATCTTTCGATGAGATGATAACTATCGATTTGGTGGAGACGACTTTGACGATCCGACTACAAACATGCACGACGTTGCGCCTTAGCAATCGCTAAACCAATCTCCTGAGGTTACTGACGATGCCGGAAGCACGGTCAGCCTGACCACGAAGGTCTATTCCTGCAAGCAATCGAAGAACGAGCAAGAATATGATAAAGCAATCTGAATATTGCAAATATATATGAGGTATTGATAATGGTGGGGATCCGTAAGCGGTCTTGGTCTGGTCGTTGGACACAAACGAAGTACACGAAGTTGCAGTGGCTAACTTTTAACTAAACAAATCCCAAGGAAAAGCTACTAGATGGATCTACTTATATAGGAGCAAGGGGTGGCGGCCAAGGAGGTGGGAGGACGTCCCAAGGCAGCCTAAAACTAAATCTAGGTCGTACAAGGCCAATGGGACCAAGTGGAGGTGATGTAACACCTTTGGACTTGTAGTTTGACTCGGATTCTGCTGCAGCATCAGATTGTTTCGTCCACAACTCAACGCTCCGGACGAATTTGAAGGTGATTCCAATTGGGTTGGAAAGTGCACGAAATCTAGTTTCCATCAAAAAACGAATCACCCAATTCGGAGTCCGTATGAAAAACTTGTGTGCGTTTTGAGTCAGGTATGTCTGTGCAGTCCGAATCTGAATCCAGAACGTGAGAGACTTGGACTCTATCTTCTCTTGGGCCAAAAGTGACGTGAGAGAACTTTTTGGACATCAAATAAACATCTCTTCTTCCTTATCTTCATATGTGGATTGTACAAATGTCCCATACACCTGCAATTAGACAAAACACAAAAGTGTGTGAAGTATTTTTGTTCTGGATAACATAAATAGATTATTGAATAGTTTGTACTAGAAATCACCTGACAAATATGCATATATGCAATATTTTTGGTCATATCCAAGGTAGTCATGTCCTCATCATCCTCCCCTTCTTGAAAATAAAGCCGTCCTCGGCGTTGCTTAATCTGAAATGTGGCTAACAAAAGAGACAAGGTGTACATGTTGTATATGTATATGTCATCCATTTTTACTTCCCTTGATTTTTGCATATATGACACATGAATAGATGAGTAACTTGCATAGTTCATAAAATCTAAAGCCAAAAAATTAGCACAAGAAGTAGAAGGCATGAAAATATTGCAACTCAGTTTGCACATATAAGTGAAGCTCTTATTCATTTCAAAAGATTGACAATGTTCATCATTAAACCATCCCAACATTGGTGAATAAACCTTACTTGCATCAAATTTACATGCTACAACATGCTTAAATAAGCAAACATGCAATAAGTCATTCAACACAGAATCATCACCAAGATTAGAGGTCATATCAAAATGATTAAACATTGGTTCTTTTGCATCAATAGTTAATTCAATGGGTGCACTCAAAATTGTTGGTATTTCAGTTGTTTGATCACATGGCGAAGTCAAATTATCAACATAGTCCTCTAAAATAGGTGGTGTGATCAAAGTAGTGGGTAGCTCATCAGATGGTGCATTCAAATTGACAAGGCATTCATCATTCTCATGTAGAGATGGAAGATCAGTACCTTTGTCATTACCTCTTATTATTATGACAATGAATGGTGGGTAGCACGTGGTGGAAATTGATGGATGGGTGGTGGACAGCGGAAGAGATAATGATGCAGAAGTGGCGTGACTAATGTGAACAGAACTCGAAACTCTAAACGAACTAGACACTAAGACCAGCAACTCGACACGACGATGCAACCGATAATTCAACTATGCAAGCAATGAAAAGAAAATTGCAAAGGCTCAGACTGGCTTGGACCAAGGATGAATAGATCTAACTCTTTTTGTGGCTTTTTCTTGGATAATAGGTAAGAAAATAAATCTAATCTAGGAAAACTGGAAATTCTCACCGAGCAACCTGAAAACCGATACCACTTGATAGAGGCGGGGTGTCCCGATCTTTCGATGAGATGATAACTATCGATTTGGTGGAGACGACTTTGACGATCCGACTACAAACGTGCACGACGTTGCGCCTTAGCAATCGCTAAACCAATCTGCTGAGGTTACTGACGATGCCGGAAGCACGGTCAGCCTGACCACGAAGGTCTATTCCTGCAAGCAATCGAAGAACGAGCAAGAATATGATAAAGCAATCTGAATATTGCAAATATATATGAGGTATTGATAATGGTGGGGATCCGTAAGCGGTCTTGGTCTGGTCGTTGGACACAAACGAAGTACACGAAGTTGCAATGGCTAACTTTTAACTAAACAAATCCCAAGGAAAAGCTACTAGATGGATCTACTTATATAGGAGCAAGGGGTGGCGGCCAAGGAGGTGGGAGGACGTCCCAAGGCAGCCTAAAACTAAATCTAGGTCGTACAAGGCCAATGGGCCCAAGTGGAGGTGATGTAACACCTTTGGACTTGTAGTTTGACTCGGATTCTGCTGCAGCATCAGATTGTTTCGTCCACAACTCAACGCTCCGGACGAATTTGAAGGTGATTCCAATTGGGTTGGAAAGTGCACGAAATCTAGTTTCCAACAAAAAAAAGAATCACCCAATTCGGAGTCCGTATGAAAAACTTGTGTGCGTTTTGAGTCAGGTATGTCTGTGCAGTCCGAATCTGAATCCAGAACGTGAGAGACTTGGACCCTATCTTCTCTTGGGCCAAAAGTGACGTGAGAGAACTTTTTGAACAGCAAATAAACATCTCTTTCTTCCTTAT
Source organism: Triticum aestivum (assembly GCF_018294505.1). Classification (NCBI taxonomy): domain Eukaryota; kingdom Viridiplantae; phylum Streptophyta; class Magnoliopsida; order Poales; family Poaceae; genus Triticum; species Triticum aestivum. The sequence continues at coordinate 295,716 of NW_025228063.1, forward strand.
CTTCATATGTGGATTGTACAAATGTCCCATACACCTGCAATTAGACAAAACACAAAAGTGCGTGAAGTATTTTTGTTCTGGATAACATAAATAGATTATTGAATAGTTTGCACTAGAAATCACCTGACAAATATGCATATATGCAATATTTTTGGTCATATCCAAGGTAGTCATGTCCTCATCACATTGTTCATATAAAAAAAGAATTTCCCCCCTTACTAACCAATAAAACTAAGAAGTTCAAATTTACAAAATGGTAAAGTTCGATGTCTATAAAAAATTAAGATTTTTCACATTATTAAAAATTAAAACTAAGAAGTTCAAAATTTTAAACAAAGAAGTTCAAAAAACTCAAATTTCCTCTTTACTAAAGAATAAAACTAAGAAGTTCAAATTAAAATAACAGAGAAGTTCAAAGTTTATAAAAAAACTCAGATTCTTGTTCTAAAGAATAACTAATAAGTTCAAATTAACATAAGGGTACAACAAAAAAAAGTTATAAATAATATTTTCCCCGTTTTTTAAATAATTAGGATTTTCCCCAATATTAAAGATTAAACCAAGAAGTTCAATTTTAAGGAACAAAGTAATTGAATGTACATTAAAAACTCAGTTTTCTCGTTACTGAAGAATAAAACCAAGAAGTTCAATTTAAAAACATGAAGAAGTTTGATATTTAATTAAAAAGTCGAATTATTTTTGGTTACTAAAGAATAAAACCAATAAGTTCAATTAAAAATAACGAAGAAGTTTGATGTTTCTAACAAAACTACAATTTTCATATTTCTAAAAATACATAGAAGAAATTCAAATAAAAAAGTTAGAGCGGTTCGATATATGTAAAAAAATAAGAGTTTTCCCATAACTAAAGCGAAACAGAGAGAAGTTCAAATTGATAAGTGCCTGGGGTTCACGTACTGCATGGTGTGCATTTAGTATGAGAAAAAAAAGAATAAAAAGATAAAGTATAAAAAAGTTGTTGCTAGAAGTTCAAGTGCTCTGTCCGGGGAAGTTCAAAAATTCTTAAGAGAGTGATTCACCGCATATTTCGACGTTCGATTTTTTCCGTATAAAAATCGAATACAATTCTTTACTCAAAATATAAAAAAGTGAAGTTCAAATTGAAATAACACAGAAGTTCGGAGTTTATTAAAACCTAGGATTTACATGTTCAAAAAAAACACAATGCCATTTTTTGCACTTTTAAAAACAACTCATAAACGGAAAAAATGGTTGCTAGAAGTTTCAAGTGCTCGGCGAGGAAAAGTTCAATAAATTCTTGTGAGAGAGGTTCACCGTGTATTTAGATGTCCAAAATACATAAAAAAATATGTTGTTTTTTGTGTTTTAAAATAATTCTCTCAAACCAGAGAGAAGTTCAAAGTGATAACAACCAGAAGTTCACTTACTACATAGTGTGTATTTCATATAAGAAAAATACAATAAAGTGAAACAGAGTAAAGTTCAACAGGCATGCCCGAGAAGTTCAACTACTTCATGCAGTGCAAAAAATAACACGTCAAAAACATAGTGAAGTTCAAATAGACATGCCCGAGAAGTTCAACTACTTCACGCAGTGCATTTCCATTCGCAGCGAAGGCAGAAATCATGATCTCTTCATTTACTAATTTACTTCAAAACACTAGGAATATCGTTTGTGTAAGCTCAAGTCCTCGGTAGGAGAAAGTTAAAAAATATGAGAGAGGTTTGTACAAAAAGAATATCATTTGTGTAACACTGACGAAATGGATGAGAAAATTACAAACGAAAATATGTAACAGAAGTTCAACGTGAAAACAGTAGGAAGTTCAGCAACTACATTGAATGAATTTTAGATGAAAATCTTTTAAAATCGTCGCGAGTATGAAAAAATGATCAACACAGGAAAATTGTGTGTTTACAACAACTTTCTATCGGTATATCACTTTCTCTATTCCGGTGAGTGGATGGAGCGCTACGAGCAAAAAACACGTGAAAAATAGAGTGAAGTTCAAGTAGGCATGCCGAGAAGTTCAAGTTCTTCACGCGATGCATTTTCGAATAATCTGTTTCGCGATAAAGGCAGAACGAATGATGTCGCCATTTTCGAAATTACATGAAAATGGCTAGGAATTAGAGAAAACCATCAACATGAAAATGCTTCGCATATTCCGTAGCTTTTCAACGGTATATTATTAGCCCGATTCCGATAAAGTTTGTAGAAATTACGATGAAAATACGTTTTTTCATTTTCAAAATTGACGGAATTGGGAGAAACAATATATAGCAAAAAGTTTCGCATTTCCTCAAGCTTTCCAATGCCATATCATTTGCTGCATTTGGACTTGCGGTTAAAAAATTAGATTGAAAATATGAACTCGGTGGAACTTGTACCATTTTCTAAATTACTTTTAAACCATTGAAAAATAGAAAAAACTTTCAACATGAAAAAGTATCACATTTTCATAAGCTTTCCAATGCCATATCATTTGCCTCAATTGGATTAGCCATTTAGAAATGTCATCAAAAATACGAACTCGGCTGTTCGGTTTGCGAAATTTTATGATTTTCCAAATTATTCTTTAATCATAGGGAATTAGAGAAAATTCGACATGTAGAAGGAGCGGTTTTGCAGCAACTTTCCAAAGCCATAATATTTGTCTCATTCCGATAAACGGTTTAGAAATGCGATCGAAAATACGATTCACGTTTTTTGTATGAAGAAATAACGGTTTTCAAAACTGCTCTTAAACCGCTTACATTTTGCCAAAACTTTAACTTGGGTCGTGATACTAGTGTCCATAGCTTTCCAACGGTATATCGCAAGCCCAATTTGGGCAATGTTGGCGGAAGTTCAACGTAGCACACGGGGAAGTTCAGGTCGAACAACTCAGGCAGTAAATTGCAAAAAACGCAATTTCATCACGACCCGAGAGCAAAATCCGCCAACGAGTGAGATTCCTATTTAAAATTGGCATTTAGTTGCTAAAAACCATTTCTAGATTACACTTACATCATATAAAACACGACTAACCAGAATAAATCGTGCGGGGAGACACGGTTGCGAAGAAAGCCCGAAGGTCAGGTTCCTACAGAGGGAAGTTCATGCGTGTAACTCAGGAAGTTCAAGTTGTGATCAGAAAACATTCTGATCCCGTGATCAAAATAGTGTTATTCGTCACCCAAGGTGAAGAATTGTTATTCCTCACCCCAGCCGAACCACACACCAGGCGCTGAAGAAACAAAGTATGGAACATAAATTTACCTCACGCGTTGGTAGATCTTACAGCATGGAAACCATGTGCGCAAAAGAAAAAAGCGAGGTAAATTTACCTCTTCTCTCTCCTACCAAACTAATCGGGATAAAACCAACTCTATAGATTATGGGAGGGCTATGCTATTGTTGATTCTTGTGTTGGGAGAGTCATGATGTTCCATTTCTATTTACATAAAACCTCTCGCCAATACATTGATGATATTTTCCTCATATCTTGCTTTCACGCTTGCGATATGTCTTGTGCATTATTCATGACCACTATTTGCACACATGACAAGCTTGCCATGATTCCTTCTAGTACGTTGCATCTTTGCACTACTAGCTTGCTTGACTTGATCACTATAATTGCTTGATTTGTCGCATCACCCATGTTCCATTCTTACTCGCTTTCTTGGGTTGATGACATATATGTTCATGCCTCTCACTTGATTTGTCTTGTTCTCTTGTCTCCATTAGTGCCATACCTCATATACCTTTCTCTTGAGTGTCAACTTGCTATGCTTATTGATCGTGGATACTTGGACATATTACTTGTGATGCATGCTTGTTTGATTGAGCCTATTGTATTTGGTTGTTCTCGCATCATATGCCTCCATACTATGAAATGCTATGTTGTCCTTTCTTATGATGAGCATGATGCATACACTTGTTGGGTATCATATGCCTCCAAAGCATTAACACATAGTGAATACATGAACTCCTCAAACTACGGTCATCACCGGGAGTGGTATCGATTATTGTCACTTCGGGGTTGCCGGATCATAACACATAGTAGGTGACTATAGACTTGCAAGATAGGATCAAGAACTCTCATATATTGATGAAAACATAATAGGTTCAGATGTGAAATCATGGCACTCGGGCCCTAGTGACAAGCATTAAGCATAGCTGATGAGGACATCAATACCATTGTTACACCCACAGCCCCTACTGTTACATATACTGGAACAATTACTAGAGCTCGCGCACGCCAATTAAATTACCAGGTACTTTCGTTTCTTGGTAATGATTCTAATGTTCATGAGATTATGATGCTGCCTAAATTGGATACATTTGTTTTGCTTACAAATGAAGGGCCTAGCTTGGAGAAGGATGAACATTGGAGCAAGAACACACATGGAGTTGATGGCATGCGCAAGGGGATCAAGAACGGAGTTACAAGTGATGATTTCAGGACTTTAAAGCCGCCATAAGGAGTGCATGAAGCCTTGGACGAAATATACAAGATGCCACTTCATAATATTCGTCCATAGGCTATTCTAGGTGCTGCATCACCTTATTAATGGGCCAGGCCCATGTAATTTCGAAATACTTAAGTATAGGCTATTTTTAGAGTCCGTATGTGTGGAGAAACAAGAGTTAGGGTTGGTTTCGGACCCCACCCTCAAGGGCCACGAAATTCCCCCCTCTTCCTCCATATATACAGCCCTTAGGGCGTCGTTTAGACTTTGGGTTTTGTTTAGATCAAAAGTTCGCCATAGCTGCAACTTCGTGTACTTCGTTTGTGTCCAACGACCAGACCAAGACGTCACACAACCCCACCTTGATCAATAAAGCTTTCATCTTATATTCGCAATATCCGGATTGCAATCTCAGCTTCTTGCTTGTTCTTCGTTTGCTCGCAGGAAACAGACCCTCGTGGTCAGGTTGATCGTGCTCCGGCGTGGTCAATAACCCTCGGAAGTTGGTTTAGCGATTGCTAAGGCGCGACGTCTCGCACGTTCGTAGTCGGATCGTCAAAGTCGACTCCCACAGAAAACGATAGCCACCATCTCATCGAAACATCGGGACCCTCGCCTCTATCAAGTGGTATCAGATTTCCAGGTTGCTCGGTGAGATTTTACAGTTTTTCGTAGATTAGATCGAGTCTGTTCTTCATACCTACAGTCCACGAAAAAGCCATAAAAATTTTTTTAGGGTTAGTTCATCATATCCGAACCAATCTGAGCCTTTGCATAATCTTTTTAAGGTTTTTGCTTTGTTGAATTTGCGGTTGCATCGTCGTGTCAAGTTGCTGGTCTTAGAGTCTAGTCTTTTAGAGTTTCGAGTTCTGGTCATAATTGTCACGCCGCCGCCGCACCATCATCATCACCTTGCCATCTACCACCATTGCTTATCCGCCACCGCTCTGAATCTGTATCCATATACCACCACCAATCAGTATCCATATACCACCACCATTCTGTATCCATATACCACCACCGCTGCCATATACCACAACCATATATCCACCACCAATCCGAGTTCTTCTCATATTAGGTTTGTTCTTGAGATCAATCTAAATTCCGATTCGTGTTTCCTTGCCTGCGTAGGTCTCGAAAAAAAAAGAGTCTGGAGACCCCCGGGCAGTTTTTAGGCCACAATTTTCACGGGCCAAATTTTTTTTCCCTATCCTATTGTTAGGCTTTTCTGAGTCTTTTGAGCCACGTGCCATCATAGTGATTTTTTGTCACACTTTTTCATCGTCGCTGCCCTGATTTCCGAAAAAAAAGTGTAAAAAAAATTCGTGCCCATCCTATCAGTTTGACGAGGGAAGAGTTTTGAGACACTCGCCATTATAGTGATTTTTCGCAAAAAAAAGAGGAGCGCAAAAAAAAAGGGAGCGCAAAAAAAAAAGAGCGAAAAAAAATAGTTCCAAAGTGTGCTTTTCCCTTATTTACGTGCAGCGCCGTGATTTTGTTAGTGTTCTAGGCTCGCGTCTCTAGCACGGTCTAGCCTAGGACCAGCACAGTACCGTCTTGAGCGTTTATTCAACTTTGCATCTCTGAATTGATTATTGCTGACCCTTTTTGCTACCATACTATAAGCCTTCCCAGCTCCACATACATCTACGTCGTGCGTTTGACTCTCCCTGGCAATCGCTCTATCCAAGCTTTTGAGAGTTTTGACTATAACGGTTGCCGATCACCGCCTGCTGCTGGGTAAGAATTGGTAAGAATTTGAGATTTGCTTGACGGATTTGTGACACCCGCCACCACCACCACTTGTTAGTAGTCTGTAGGATCATATTCTTGTGTGTTTCTATTGCTGCTAACCATGCCAGGATCACAATCCGACGAGACTGACTGGGAGAACTTGACGAACAAGGAGCTTCATGATACGTTTCAGCAAATGATGAGTGTACAGGTGCAAGATGTGATAAACAGATTTGAAGAGGCCATGGAGAAGATAGATGGCATGGAGAAGACGTTTGAAACAAAGCTCGATAACAAGTTTGCTGAATTGCTTTCGCGTTTTCCACCACCACCACCGGCTGCTCCTGCCGCACCTCTGCAACAACAGCAACAACACCGACTACCTCCACGTCGGGAAACAGCCCTCCGCCGAGCGAGCCGTGTCCCTCTTCAGTCGGGCCAAACTGCTGGTGCTGTTGTTGATACTTCTGTGGCTCCTACTGCTGATGTGGAGGAGGATGATTATGTGGGAGATTATGGGGATGAGGTTGATCAAAATCAGAACTACGTGCCACCACCAGCACAGCAACCACCAGGTCGTCCACATGCAAATAATGGCAATGGTAGGGCTCACCCTCAGGTACGAGATCATGACCATCTCCCTAAACTAAAATTGAATATTCCACCATTTGAGGGTAGATATGTTCCTGATATATATCTTACTTGGGAGTTAGAAACTGAACAACGATTTACATGTTTACAATATCCCGAGAAGAGACGTGTTCCTGCTGCTGTTTGTGCATTCACTAGTTTTGCATGTGTTTGGTGGTCTGAGCATTGTAGATTATTTCCTATTCCGGCTACTTGGGCTGCTTTGAAAACTGCTATGCGTACTCGTTGGGTTCCACCATATTATCAACGTGAATTACTTCAAAAATTGCAGCGCTTAAGACAGGGAAAAAATTCTGTAGAAGAATATTATCAGGAATTACAAACTGGCATGATTAGATGTGGTATTGTTGAGGAGAATGAAGCTATGCCTGCACGTTTTATGGGTGGATGAAATAGAGATATTCAGACGATTCTAGAGTATAAGGAGTATACTAATATCACTCGTTTATTCCATCTTGCTTGTAAAGCTGAACGTGAAGTGCAGGATCGACAGGCATTGGCGCGGACTAACTTTTCTGCAGGTCGACCTTCATCATGGACACCACGTGCATCATCTACTTCCACACGTTCTGCTACACCGGTGCCTCCGTCAGCTGCCACCTCCAACCGTGATACGATAAAGCAGGCACAATCACCACTATCTGCCAAGAGCACACCTTCTGGGCCTGCAAAGAGCTCTTCTTCATCCATGGCATCAACAGGGCAAACACATGATATTATTTGTCGACATTGCAAGGGTGGAGGTCATTATGCGAGAGAATGCCCATCTAAGCATGTGATGCTTGTTACTGAGGATGGTGGGTATGAGTCTGCTAGTGACTATGATGAGGAGACTTTGGCTCTTATTACACGTGACGAACACGGTGGTGACGATTCTGATCATGAGACGCAATACATGGCTCCTGAAGATGCTGACAGGTATGAATGTTTAGTTGCTGAACGTGTTTTGAGTGTGCAGGTTACACAAGCTGAGCAAAATCAGGGGCATAATTTGTTCCATACAAAGGGAGTTGTGAAGGAACGTTCTGTTCGCGTGATCATAGATGGAGGGAGCTGCAATAACTTGGCTAGCATGGAGATGGTGGAGAAGCTATCTCTCACCACAAGACCACATCCACATCCTTACTACATCCAATGGTTCAACAACAGCGGCAAGGTTAAGGTAACACGTACTATTCGTGTGCATTTTAGTATCTCTACATATGATGATTATGTTGATTGTGATGTGGTACCTATGCAAGCATGTTCCTTATTACTTGGTAGACCATGGCAATTTGATAAAAATTCTGTACACCATGGTAGAAACAATCAGTATACTCTTGTTCATAACGATAAAAATATTACATTGCTTCCTATGACTCCTGATTCCATTTTGAAAGATGATATTAATAGAGCTAATAAAGCAAAACAGGAGACAAATAAGAGTGAAAATCAGATTGTGGCAAAAGAATTTGAGCACCAAATGAAGTCTAATAATAAACCATCTACTGTTGTTTCTGAAATTAAATTGAAAAGTGCATGTTTACTTGCCACCAAATCTGATATTGATAGAGGCAAAGGTGTCCCGTCTTTCGATGAGATGGTGGATTTCGCTTTGGTGGAAATCGACTTTGACAATCCGACTACGAATGTGCGAGGACGTCGCGCCTTAGCAATCGCTAAACCAACTCCGAGAGGTTATTGACCACGCCGGAGCACGATCAACCTGACCACGAGGGTCTGTTTCCTGCGAGCAAACGAAGAACAAGCTAGAAACTAAGATTGCAATCTGGATATTGCGAATATAAGATGAAAGCTTTATTGATCAAGGTGGGGTTCTGTGACGCCTTTGTCTGGTCGTTGAACACAAACGAAGTACGCGAAGTTGCAGCTATGGCGAACTTTTAATCTAAACAAAACCCAAAGTCTAAACGATGCCCTAAGGGCTGTATATATGGAGGAAGAGGGGGGG
>NW_025228063.1:304537-325373 GCF_018294505.1 Triticum aestivum
GGGGGGGGGGGAATTTCGTGGCCCTTGGTGGAGGAGTCCGAAATCAACCCTATCTCTTGTTTCCCCACACATACGGACTCTAAAAATAGCCTATACTTATGTATTTCGAAATTACATGGGCCTGGCCAATAATAAGGTGACGCAGCACCTAAAATAGCCTCGACACGAAATTTATGAAGTGGCATCTTGTATATTTCGTCCAAGGCTTCATGCACCCATTATGGTGGCTTCAAAGTCCTGAAATCATCACTTGTAACTCCGTTCTTGTTCCCCTTGCGTATGCCATCATCTCCATGCTTGTTCTTGCTCCAATGTTCATCCTTCTCCAAGCTAGGCCCTTCATTTGTAAGCAAAACAAATGTATCCAATTTAGGCAGCATCATATTCTCATGAACATTAGAATCATTACCAAGAAACGAAAGTACCTGGTAATTTAGTTGGCGTGCACGAGCTCTAGTAATTGGTCCAGTATGTATAGCGGCAGGGGCTGTGGGTGTAACAATTGTATTGATGTCCTCATCATCCTCCCCTTCTTGAAATGAAGTCGTCCTCGACGGAAGTCCATCTTCCTCACCCAAATAAGGCTTCAAATCTGCAATGTTAAAAGTGGGACTAACCCCAAAATCTGCAGGCAGCTCAAGTTTATATGCATTATCATTTATTTTCTCTAACACCTTAAAGGGACCATCAGCACGTGGCATTAGCTTTGATTTGCGCAAATCAGGAAATCTATCCTTACGCAAATCTAACCAAACAAGATCACCAGGTGCAAACACAACATGTTTTCTACCCTTATCTCCAGCAAGTTTATATTTAGCATTCATACGCTCAATGTTTTCCTTAGTTAACTCATGCATTTTTAAAATCAATTTAGCACGTTGTTTAGCATCAAAATTAACCTTCTCCGAAGTTGGAAGAGGCAACAAATCAATAGGTGCACGAGGTAGGAAACCATACACAACTTCAAAAGGGCACATCTTAGTAGTAGAATGCAATGAACGATTATAAGCAAATTCAATATGAGGCAAACATTCCTCCCACATTTTCTTATTATTCTTCAAAACAGCCCTAAGCATAGTAGACAACGTTCTATTGACTACTTCAGTTTGTCCATCAGTTTGGGGGTGACAAGTAGTACTAAAAAGCAGTTTAGTCCCCAACTTAGCCCATAAACATCTCCAAAAGTGGCTAAGAAATTTAGTATCACGATCTGAAACAATAGTATTTGGCACACCATGCAAGCGAATAATTTCACGAAAGAACAAATCAGCAACATTAACAGCATCATCGCTTTTATGACATGGTATAAAGTGTGCCATTTTCGAGAATCTATCCACGACAACAAATATGCTATCCCTCCCCTTCTTTGTTCGAGGTAAACCTAAAACAAAGTCCATAGATATATCCTCCCAAGGAACACTAGGTAGAGGCAAAGGCATATATAAACCATGAGGATTGAGTCGTGACTTAGCTTTTTGACATGTAGTGTAGCGAGCAATAAAACGCTCAACATCCCGTCTCATCTTTGGCCAAAAGAAATGTGTAGCAAGTACGTCCTCCGTCTTCTTCACGCCAAAGTGTCCCATTAATCCTCCTCCATGCGCCTCCTGCAACAACAAAAGACGAACGGAGCTAGCTGGAATGCATAGCTTGTTAGCACGAAACACAAATCCATCGTTAACAACAAACTTGTTCCACATTCTTCCTTCTTTGCAATTCTGCATTACATCTTTAAAATCAGCATCATGCACATATTGATCTTTGATGGTCTCCAAACCAAATATTTTGAAGTCAAGTTGTGAAAGCATAGTATAGCGACGAGACAATGCATCAGCAATAACATTTTCTTTTCCCTTCTTGTGTTTAATGACATAAGGGAAAGTCTCAATGAATTCAACCCATTTAGCATGTCTACGATTCAGTTTAGCTTGACTTTTAATATGTTTCAAAGATTCATGATCAGAATGTATAACAAATTCTTTGGGCCATAAATAATGTTGCCATGTTTCTAAAGTCCGAACAAGAGCATATAATTCTTTATCATAAGTAGAATAATTCAGACTAGGCCCACTCAATTTTTCAGAAAAGTATGCAACAGGTTTGCCATCTTGTAATAACACACCTCCTAATCCAATTCCACTAGCATCACATTCAAGCTCAAAAGTCTTATTAAAATCAGGAAGTTGGAGTAAAGGAGCATGTGTCAACTTATCTTTCAATACCGTGAAGGATTCTTCCTGTGCGGTACCCCAAAGAAAAGGCACATCTTTCTTTGTAAGCTCATTGAGAGGTGCAGCAATGGTGCTGAAATCTCTCACAAAACGCCTATAGAATCCAGCGAGGCCAAGAAAACTCCTCACTTATGTGACCGTTTTGGGTTGCGGCCAACTCTCAATAGCTTCAATCTTGGCTTTATCAACTTCAATTCCCTATGGAGTAACAACATAGCCAAGAAAAGATACTCGGTCGGTGCAAAAGGTGCACTTCCCAAGGTTACCAAACAAACGTGCATCACGTAGAGCAATAAAAACAGCACGTAAATGTTCCAAATGTTCTTCCAAAGATCTGCTATAAATCAATATGTCATCAAAGTAAACTACCACAAATCGTCCAATGAAAGCACGTAAAACTTCGTTCATTAATCTCATGAAAGTACTAGGTGCATTAGTTAACCCAAAAGGCATGACTAACCACTCATATAATCCAAACTTAGTTTTGAATGCTGTTTTCCATTCATCTCCCAATTTCATACGAATTTGATGGTATCCACTATGTAAATCAACTTTGGAGAATATTGTAGAGCCACTCAATTCATCAAGCATATCATCTAGCCTAGGAATAGGATGACGATAACGAATAGTAATATTATTAATGCCTCTACAATCAACACACATACGTGATGTACCATCCTTTTTCGGCACTAGAATAATAGGAACAGCACAAGGACTAAGGGATTCGCGTATATAACCTTTGTCGAGAAGCTCTTGTACTTGACGCATAATCTCCTTCGTCTCCTCTGGATTGGTACGGTATGGTGCACGGTTTGGCATTGAAGCACCGGGAATTAAGTCAATCTGATGCTCAATCCCTCGAATAGGCGGTAATCCCGGTGGCACGTCTTGTGGAAAGACGTCAGCGAACTCCTGCAAAATGTTAGTGACAGCAGGAGGCAAAGAGGAAGGCACGTCCTCGAATGAAAATAATGCCTCTTTGCACACAAAAGCATAGCAAACAGATTTGCTGAAATCTAGCTCATCAATATCAGATTTGGTGGCAAATAAACATGCACTTTTCAATTTAATTTCAGAAGCAACACTAGATGGTTTATTATTAGGCTTCATTTGTTGCTCAAATTCTTTTGCCACAATCTGATTTTCACTCTTATTCGTCTCCTGTTTTGCTTTATTAGCTCTATTAATATCATCTTTCAAAATGGAATCAGGAGTCATAGGAAGCAAAGTAATATTTTTATCCTTATGAACAAGAGTATAGTGATTGTTTCTACTATGGTGTACAGAATTTTTATCGAATTGCCATGGTCTACCAAGTAATAAGGAACATGCTTGCATAGGTACCACATCACAATCAACATAATCAGCATATGTAGAGATACTAAAATGCACACGAACAGTACGTGTTACCTTAACCTTGCCGCTGTTGTTGAACCATTGGATGTAGTAAGGATGTGGATGTGGTCTTATGGTGAGAGAAAGCTTCTCCACCATCTCCATGCTAGCCAAGTTGTTGCAGCTCCCTCCGTCTATTATGACGCGCACAGAACGTTCCTTCACAACTCCCTTGGTATGGAACAAATTGTGCCTCTGATTTTGCTCAGCTTGTGTGACCTGCACACTCAAAACACGTTGAGCAACTAAACATTCATACCTGTCAGCGTCTTCAGGAGCCATGTATTGCGTCTCATGATCAGAATCATCTCCACCATGTTCTTCACGTGTAATAAGAGCCAATGTCTCCTCATCATAGTCACTAGCGGACTCATATCCACCATCCGCGGTAGCAATCATCACACGCGGAGATTTGCATTCCCTCGCATAATGACCTCCTCCCTTACAACGACGACAAATAATATCACTTGTGTGCCCTGTTGATGCCATGGAAGAAGAAGAACGCTGTGCAGGCCCCGCAGGTGCGCTCTTGGCAGATAATGGTGGTTGTGCCTGTTTTCTTGTATCACGGCTGGAGGTGGCACCGGATGGAGGTGCTAGTGCAGTTGAAGTAGAAGAAGCACGTGGTGTCCATGATGAAGGTCGGCCTGCAGAAAAGTTAGTTCGCCCCAATGCTTGTCGATCCTGCACTTCACGTTCAGCTTTACAAGCAAGATGGAATAAACGAGTGATATTAGTATACTCCTTATAGTCTAGAATGGTCTGAATCTCTCTATTTAATCCACCCAGAAAACGTGCAAGCATAGCTTCATTCTCCTCAACAATACCACATCTAATCATGCCAGTTTGTAATTCCTGATAATATTCTTCTACAGAATTTTTCCCTTGTCTTAAACGCTGCAATTTTTGAAGCAATTCACGTTGATAATATGGTGGAACCCAACGCGTACGCATAGCAGTTTTCAAAGCAGCCCAAGTAGTTGGAATAGGATATAATCTACAATGTTCAGCCCAAAGATCTGCTATAAATCAATATGTCATCAAAGTAAACTACCACAAATCGTCCAATGAAAGCACGTAAAACTTCGTTCGTTAATCTCATGAAAGTACTAGGTGCATTAGTTAACCCAAAAGGCATGACTAACCACTCATATAATCCAAACTTAGTTTTGAATGCTGTTTTCCATTCATCTCCCAATTTCATACGAATTTGATGGTATCCACTACGCAAATCAACTTTGGAGAATATTGTAGAGCCACTCAATTCATCAAGCATATCATCTAGCCTAGGAATAGGATGACGATAACGAATAGTAATATTATTAATGCCTCTACAATCAACACACATACGTGATGTACCATCCTTTTTCGGCACTAGAATAATAGGAACAACACAAGGACTAAGGGATTCGCGTATATAACCTTTGTCAAGAAGCTCTTGTACTTGACGCATAATCTCCTTCGTCTCCTCTGGATTGGTACGGTATGGTGCACGGTTTGGCAGTGAAGCACCGGGAATTAAGTCAATCTGATGCTCAATCCCTCGAATAGGCGGTAATCCCGGTGGCACGTCTTGTGGAAAGACGTCAGCGAACTCCTGCAAAATGTTAGTGACAGCAGGAGGCAAAGAGGAAGGCACGTCCTCGAACGAAAATAATGCCTCTTTGCACACAAAAGCATAGCAAACAGATTTGCTGAAATCTAGCTCATCAATATCAGATTTGGTGGCAAATAAACATGCACTTTTCAATTTAATTTCAGAAGCAACACTAGATGGTTTATTATTAGGCTTCATTTGTTGCTCAAATTCTTTTGCCACAATCTGATTTTCACTCTTATTCGTCTCCTGTTTTGCTTTATTAGCTCTATTAGTATCATCTTTCAAAATGGAATCAGGAGTCATAGGAAGCAAAGTAATATTTTTATCCTTATGAACAAGAGTATAGTGATTGTTTCTACCATGGTGTACAGAATTTTTATCAAATTGCCATGGTCTACCAAGTAATAAGGAACATGCTTGCATAGGTACCACATCACAATCAACATAATCAGCATATGTAGAGATACTAAAATGCACACGAACAGTACGTGTTACCTTAACCTTGCCGCTGTTGTTGAACCATTGGATGTAGTAAGGATGTGGATGTGGTCTTGTGGTGAGAGAAAGCTTCTCCACCATCTCCATGCTAGCCAAGTTGTTGCAGCTCCCTCCGTCTATTATGACGCGCACAGAACGTTCCTTCACAACTCCCTTGGTATGGAACAAATTGTGCCTCTGATTTTGCTCAGCTTGTGTGACCTGCACACTCAAAACACGTTGAGCAACTAAACATTCATACCTGTCAGCGTCTTCAGGAGCCATGTATTGCGTCTCAGGATCAGAATCATCTCCACCATGTTCTTCACGTGTAATAAGAGCCAAAGTCTCCTCATCATAGTCACTAGCGGACTCATATCCACCATCCGCGGTAGCAATCATCACACGCGGAGATTTGCATTCTCTCGCATAATGACCTCCTCCCTTACAACGATGACAAATAATATCACTTGTGTGCCCTGTTGATGCCATGGAAGAAGAAGAACGCTGTGCAGGCCCCGCAGGTGCGCTCTTGGCAGATAATGGTGGTTGTGCATGTTTTCTTATATCACGGCTGGAGGTGGCACCGGATGGAGGTGCTGGTGCAGTTGAAGTAGAAGATGCACGTGGTGTCCATGATGAAGGTCGGCCTGCAGAAAAGTTAGTTCGCCCCAATGCTTGTCGATCCTGCACTTCACGTTCAGCTTTACAAGCAAGATGGAATAAACGAGTGATATTAATATACTCCTTATAGTCTAGAATGGTCTGAATCTCTCTATTTAATCCACCCAGAAAACGTGCAAGCATAGCTTCATTCTCCTCAACAATACCACATCTAATCATGCCAGTTTGTAATTCCTGATAATATTCTTCTACAGAATTTTTCCCTTGTCTTAAACGCTGCAATTTTTGAAGCAATTCACGTTGATAATATGGTGGAACCCAACGCGTACGCATAGCAGTTTTCAAAGCAGCCCAAGTAGTTGGAATAGGATATAATCTACAATGTTCAGACCACCATACACATGCAAAACTAGTGAAAGCACAAACAGCAGCAGCAACTCGTCTCTCCTCAGGATATTGTAAACATGTAAATCGTTGTTCAGTTTCTAACTCCCAAGTGAGATATATATCAGGAACATATCTACCCTCAAATGGTGGAATATTCAATTTCAGTTTAGGAATATGGACATCATCTCGTACCTGAGGTGGTGGTGCAGGCCTACCATTACGAATATATACCTGAGGTCGACCTGCTGGTGGTGGTACAGGTGGCTGCACGTAGTGTTGATTTTGATCAACCTCATCCTCATAATCTCCCACATAATCATCCTCCTCCGCATCAGCAGCAGGAGCCACAGAAGTATCAACAGCAGCACCAACAGTTTGGCCAAACGCAAGAGGAACACGGCTTGCTCGGCGGAGGTCTGCTTCGCGACGTGGAGGTAGTCGTTGTTGTTGTTGTTGGAGAGGTGCGTTAGGTGCAGCGGGTGGTGGTGGTGGAAGACGCGCGAGCAATTCATTAAACTTGTTATCGAGCTTTGTTTCGAACTTCTTCTCAAGGCCAGTGATCTTCTCCATGGCCTCTTCAAAATTGTTCAGCACATCTTGCACCTGTTCAGTCATCATTTGCTGAAACTTATCATGAAGCTCCTTGTTCGATAAATTCTCCCAGTCAATCTCGTCGGCTTGTGATCCTGGCATGGTTAGCAGCAATAGAAACACACAAGAATATGATCCTACAGACTACGAACAAGTGGTGGTGGTGGGTGTCACAAATCCGTCAAGCAAATCTCAAATTCTTACCAGTTCTTACCCAGCAGCAGGCGGTGATCGGCAACCGTTGTAGTCAAAAACTCTCAAAGCTTGGATAGAGCGATTACCAGGGAGAGTCAAACGCACGACGTAGATGTATGTGGAGCTGGGAAGGCTTATAATATGGTAGCAAAAAGGGTCAGCAATAATCAATTCAGAGATGCAAAGTTGAATAAACGCTCAACGACGGTACTGTGCTGGTCCTAGGCTAGACTGTGCTAGAGACGCGAGCCTAGAACACTAACAAAATCACGGCGCGGCACGTAAACAAGGGAAAAGCACACTCTGATTTTTTTTTCGCTCTTTTTTCTTTTTTCTTTTTTCTTTTTTTTTGCGCTCTTTTTTTTTGCGCTACTTTTTTTTTTGCGAAAAATCACTATAATGGCGAGTGTCTCAAAACTCTTCCTAGCTCAAACTGACAGGATGGGCACGAAATTTTTTCGACCAATTTTTTTTTTTCGACTGCCCGGACCCAAAAACTGGAAACGGGTCAAAAAAACTTCCTATAATGGCACCTGTCTCAAAACACTCAGAAACACCTAAAAATAGGATAGCCAGAAATTTTTTCGAAAAATGCGTTTTCGAAAAATTTTGGGCCTAAACGGAGCGTGGCTACCCGACTCTTTTTTTTTCCGAAACCTACTCCGGCAAGGAAACACGAATCGGAATCTAGATGGATCCCGAAAACAAATCTAATAAGCAAAGAACTCGGATTGGTGGTGGATATATGGTGGTGGTATATGGCAGCGGTGGTAGTATATGGATATGGATCGGTGGTGGTATATGGACACGGATTGGTGGTGGTATATGGATACGGATTCGGTGCGGTGGTGGTAGATGGCAGGAGCGATGATGATGGTGCGGCGGCGGCGTGACAACTTATGACCAGAACTTGAAACTCTAAAAGACTAGACTCTAAGACCAGCAACTAGACACGACGATGCAACCGCAAATTCAACAAAGCAAAACCCTAAAAAGATTATGCAAGGCTCAGATTGGTTCGGATATGATGAACTAACCCTAATTTTTTTGTGGCTTTTTCGTGGACTATAGGTATGAAGAACAGACTCGATCTAAACTACTAAAAAACTGTAAAATCTCACCGAGCAACCTGGAAATCTGATACCACTTGATAGAGGCAAAGGTGTCCCGTCTTTCGATGAGATGGTGGATTTCGCTTTGGTGGAAGTCGACTTTGACAATCCGACTACGAATGTGCGAGGACGTCGCGCCTTAGCAATCGCTAAACCAACTCCGAGAGGTTATTGACCACGCCGGAGCACGATCAACCTGACCACGAGGGTCTGTTTCCTGCGAGCAAACGAAGAACAAGCAAGAAACTAAGATTGCAATCTGGATATTGCGAATATAAGATGAAAGCTTTATTGATCAAGGTGGGGTTCTGTGACGCATTTGTCTGGTCGTTGAACACAAACGAAGTACGCGAAGTTGCAGCTATGGCGAACTTTTAATCTAAACAAAACCCAAAGTCTAAACGATGCCCTAAGGGCTGTATATATGGAGGAAGAGGGGGGGGGGGGATTTCGTGGCCCTTTGTGGAGGAGTCCGAAATCAACCCTATCTCTTGTTTCCCCACACATACGGACTCTAAAAATAGCCTATACTTATGTATTTCGAAATTACATGGGCCTGGCCCAATAATAAGGTGACGCAGCACCTAAAATAGCCTCGGGACGAAATTTATGAAGTGGCATCTTGTATATTTCGTCCAAGGCTTCAGGCACCCATTATGGTGGCTTCAAAGTCCTGAAATCATCACTTGTAACTCCGTTCTTGTTCCCCTTGCGCATGCCATCATCTCCATGCTTGTTCTTGCTCCAATGTTCATCCTTCTCCAAGCTAGGCCCTTCATTTGTAAGCAAAACAAATGTATCCAATTTAGGCAGCATCATATTCTCATGAACATTAGAATCATTACCAAGAAACGAAAGTACCTGGTAATTTAGTTGGCGTGCACGAGCTCTAGTAATTGGTCCAGTATGTATAGCAGCAGGGGCTCTGGGTGTAACAATTGTATTGATGTCCTCATCAGATATTGATGAGCTAGATTTCAGCAAATCTGTTTGCTATGCCTTTGTGTGCAAAGAGGCATTATTTTCATTCGAGGACGTGCCTTCCTCTTTGCCCCCTGCTGTCACTAACATTTTGCAGGAGTTCGCTGACGTCTTTCCACAAGACGTGCCACCGGGATTACCACCTATTCGAGGGATTGAGAATCAAATTGACTTAATTCCCGGTGCTTCGCTACCCAACCGTGCACCATACCGTACCAATCCAGAGGAGACGAAGGAGATTATGCGTCAAATACAAGAACTGCTCGACAAAGGTTATATACGCGAATCCCTTAGTCCTTGTGCTGTTCCTATCATTTTAGTGCCGAAAAAGGATGGTACGTCGCGTATGTGCGTTGATTGTAGAGGCATAAATAATATTACTATTCGTTATCGTCATCCTATTCCTAGGCTAGATGATATGCTTGATGAATTGAGTGGCTCTACAATATTCTCCAAAGTTGATTTGCGTAGTGGATACCATCAAATTCGTATGAAATTGGGAGATGAATGGAAAACAGCATTTAAAACTAAGTTTGGATTATATGAGTGGTTAGTCATGCCTTTTGGGTTAACTAATGCACCTAGTACTTTCATGAGGTTAATGAACGAAGTTTTACGTGCTTTTATTGGACGATTTGTGGTAGTTTACTTTGATGACATATTGATTTATAGTAAATCTTTGGAGGAACACTTGGAACATTTACGTGCTGTTTTTATTGCTCTACGTGATGCACGTTTGTTTGGAAACCTTGGAAAGTGCACCTTTTGCACCGACCGAGTATCTTTTCTTGGCTATGTTGTTACTCCACAGGGAATTGAAGTTGATAAAGCCAAGATTGAAGCTATTGAGAGTTGGCCGCAGCCCAAAACGGTCACACAAGTGAGGAGTTTCCTTGGCCTCGCTGGTTTCTATAGGCGTTTTGTGAGAGATTTCAGCACCATTGCTGCACCTCTCAACGAGCTTACAAAGAAGGATGTGCCTTTTGTTTGGGGTATCGGACAGGAAGAAGCCTTCACGGTATTGAAAGATAAGTTGACACATGCTCCTTCACTCCAACTTCCTAATTTCAATAAGACTTTTGAGCTTGAATGTGATGCTAGTGGAATTGGATTAGGAGGTGTGTTATTACAAGATGGAAAACCTGTTGCATACTTTTCTGAAAAATTGAGTGGGCCTAGTCTGAACTATTCTACTTATGATAAAGAATTATATGCTCTTGTTCGGACCTTAGAAACATGGCAACATTATTTATGGCCCAAGGAATTTGTTATACATTCTGATCATGAATCTTTGAAACACACTAAAAGTCAAGCAAAACTGAACCGTAGACATGCTAAATGGGTTGAATTCATTGAGACTTTCCCTTATGTCATTAAACACAAGAAGGGTAAAGAAAATGTTATTGCTGATGCCTTGTCTCGTCGTTATACTATGCTTTCACAACTTGACTTTAAAATATTAGGTTTGGAGACCATCAAAGATCAATATGTTCATGATGCTGAATTTAAAGATGTATTGCAGAATTGTAAGGAAGGGAGAACTTGGAACAAGTTCGTTCTTAACGATGGATTTGTGTTTCGTGCCAACAAGCTATGCATTCCAGCTAGCTCCGTTCGTCTTTTGTTGTTGCAGGAGGCGCATGGAGGAGGATTAATGGGACACTTTGGCGTGAAGAAGACGGAGGACGTACTTGCTACACATTTCTTTTGGCCAAAGATGAGACGGGATGTTGAGCGTTTTGTTGCTCGCTGCACTACATGTCAAAAAGCTAAGTCACGACTCAATCCTCATGGTTTATATATGCCTTTGCCTGTACCTAGTGTTCCTTGGGAGGATATATCTATGGACTTTGTTTTAGGTTTACCTCGAACAAAGAAGGGGAGGGATAGCATATTTGTTGTCGTGGATAGGTTCTCGAAAATGGCACACTTTATACCATGTCATAAAAGCGATGATGCTGTTAATGTTGCTGATTTGTTCTTTCGTGAAATTATTCGCTTGCATGGTGTGCCAAATACTCTTGTTTCAGATCGTGATACTAAATTTCTTAGCCACTTTTGGACATGTTTATGGGCTAAGTTGGGGACTAAACTGCTTTTTAGTACTACTTGTCACCCCCAAACTGATGGACAAACTGAAGTAGTCAATAGAACGTTGTCTACTATGCTTAGGGCTGTTTTGAAGAATAATAAGAAAATGTGGGAGGAATGCTTGCCTCATATTGAATTTTCTTATAACCGTTCATTGCATTCTACTACTAAGATGTGCCCTTCTGAAGTTGTGTATGGTTTCCTACCTCGTGCACCTATTGATTTGTTGCCTCTTCCATCTTTGGAGAAGGTTAATTTTGATGCTCAACAACGTGCTGAATTGATTTTAAAAATGCATGAGTTAACTAAGGAAAACATTGAGCGCATGAATACTAAATATAAACTTGCTGGAGATAAGGGTAGAAAACATGTTGTGTTTGCGCCTGGAGATCTTGTTTGGTTACATTTGCGTAAAGATAGATTTCCTAATCTGCACAAATCAAAGCTAATGCCACGTGCTGATGGTCCTTTTAAGGTGTTAGAGAAAATAAATGATAATGCATATAAACTGAGCTACCTGTAGATTTTGGGGTTAGTCCCACTTTTAACATTGCAGATTTGAAGCCTTATTTGGGTGAGGAAGATGCGCTTCCGTCGAGGACGACTTCATTTCAAGAAGGGGAGGATGATGAGGACATCAATACCATTGTTACACCCACAGCCCCTGCTGTTACATATACTAGACCAATTACTAGAGCTCGCGCACGCCAATTAAATTACCAGGTACTTCCGTTTCTTGGTAATGATTCTAATGTTCATGAGATTATGATGCTGCCTAAATTGGATACATTTGTTTTGCTTACAAATGAAGGGCCTGGCTTGGAGAAGGATGAACATTGGAGCAAGAACACACATGGAGTTGATGGCATGCGCAAGGGGATCAAGAACGGAGTTACAAGTGATGATTTCAGAATTTAAAGCCGCCATAAGGAGTGCATGAAGCCTTGGACGAAATATACAAGATGCCACTTCATAATATTCGTCCATAGGCTATTCTAGGTGTTGCGTCACCTTATTAATGGGCCAGGCCCATGTAATTTCGAAGTACTTAAGTATAGGCTATTTTTAGAGTCCGTATGTGTGAAGAAACAAGAGTTAGGGTTGGTTTTGGACCCCACCCTCAAGGGCCACGAAATTCCCCTCTCTTCCTCCATATATACAGCCCTTAGGGCGTCGTTTAGACTTTGGGTTTTGTTTAGATCAAAAGTTCGCCATAGCTGCAACTTCGCGTACTTCGTTTGTGTCCAACGACCAGACCAAGACGTCACACAACCCCACCTTGATCAATAAAGCTTTCATCTTATATTCGCAATATCCAGATTGCAATCTCAGCTTCTTGCTTATTCTTCGTTTGCTCGCAGGAAACAGACCCTCGTGGTCAGGTTGATCGTGCTCCGGCGTGGCAATAACCCTCCGAAGTTGGTTTAGCGATTGCTAAGGCGCGACGTCTCGCACGTTCGTAGTCGGATCGTCAAAGTCGACTCCCACAGAAAACGATAGCCACCATCTCATCGAAACATTGGGACCCTCGCCTCTATCAATAGCAAAGTCATAGCAACATCAATCTTAGAACATAGTGGATACCAGGTATCAAACCCTAACAAAACTAACTCGATTACATGATAAATATCAGCCAACCCATCACCGTCCAGCAAGCCTACGATGGAATTATTCACACATAGCGGTTAGCATCATGAAATTGGTGATGGAGGAAGGGTGATGATGACGATGGCGACAGATTCCCCTCTCCGGAGCCCCGAACGGACTCCAAATCAGCCCTCCCGAGAGAGTTTAGGGCTTGGCGACAACTCCGTATCGTAAAACGCGATGAATCCTTCTCTTTGATTTTTTTCTCCCCGAAAGTGAATATATGGAGTCAAGGTTGAGGTCGGTGGAGCATCAGGGGGCCCACAAGGCAGGGGGGCGCGCCCCCCACCCTCGTGGACAGGGTGTGGGCCCCCTGATGTGGATCTTTCTTCCAGTATTTTTTATATATTCCAAAATAATTCTCCGTTGATTTTCAGGTCATTCGGAGAACTTTTATTTCTGCACAAAATAACACCATGGCAATTCTGCTGAAAACAGCATCAGTCCGGGTTAGTTCCATTCAAATTATGCAAGTTAGAGCCAAAATAAGGGCAAAAGTGTTTGGAAAAGTAGATACGACAAAGACGTATCAACTCCCCCAAGCTTAAACCTTTGCTTGTCCTCAAGCAATTCAGTTGATAAACTGAAAGTGATAAAGAAAAACTTTTACAAACTCTGTTTGCTCTTGATGTTGTAAATATGTAAAGCCAACATTCAGGTTTTCAGCAAAGATTATGAACTAACCATATTCACAATAACACTTAGGTCTCATATTTACTCATATCAATGGCATAATCAACTAGCGAGCAATAATAATAAATCTCGGATGACAACACTTTTTCAAAATAATCATGATATGATATGACAAGATGGTATCTCGCTAGCCCTTTTTGAGACCGCAAAACATAAATGCAAAGCACCTTTAAAGATCAGGGACTGACTAGACATTGTAATTCATGGTAAAAGAGATCCAGTCAAGTCATACTCAATGTAAACTAACAGTAATGGATGCAAATGACAGCGGTGCTCTCCAACTGGTGCTTTTTAATAAGAGGATGGTGACTCAACATAAAAGTAAATAGATAGGCCATTCGTAGAGGGAAGCGGGGATTTGTAGAGGTGCCAGAGCTCAGTTCTGAAATAGATATGAATAATATTTTAAGTGGTATACTTTCATTGTCAACATAACAACCGAGAGATCTCGATATCTTCCATGCTACGCACATTATAGGCGGTTACCAAACAGAATGGTAAAGTTTATACTCCCCCTCCACCAACAAGCATCAATCTATGGCTTGCTCGAAACAACGAGTGCCTCCAACTAACAACAATCCTGGGGGAGTTTTGTTTGCAGTTATTTTGATTTGTTTTGCATAAAGCATGGGACTGGGCATCCTGGTGACCAGCCATGTTCTCGTGAGTGAGGAGTGGAGTCCACTCCTCTTGAGAATAACCCGCCTAGCATGGAAGATACAGACAACCCTAGTTGATACATGAGCTATTCGAGTATACAAAATAGAATGTTTATTTGAAGGTTTAGAGTTTTACACATACAAATTTACTTGGAATAGCAGGTAGATATCGTATATAGGTAGGTATGGTGGACTCATATGGAACAACTTTGGGGTTTATGGAATTGGATGCACAAGCAATATTCCCGCTTAGTACAAGTGAAGGCTAGAAAAAGACTGGGAAGCGACCAGCTAGAGAGCGACAACTGATGAGGACATGACTACCTTGGATACGACCAAAAATATTGCATACATGCATATTTGTCAGGTGATTTCTAATGCAAACTATTCAATAATCTATTTATGTTATCCAGAATAAAAATACTTCACACACTTTTGTGTTTTGTCTAATTGCAGGTGTATGGGACATTTGTACAATCCACATATGAAGACAAGGGAAAAGGAGAAGTTTAGGTTGTGTTCAAAAAGTCCTCTCATGTCAGTTTTGGGCCAAGAGAAGATAGAGTCCAAGTCTCTCACGTTCTGGATTCAGATTCGGACTGCACAGACATACCTGACTCAAAACGCCAACAACTTTTTCATACGGACTCCGAATTGGGTGATTCCTTTTTTTGTTGGAAACTAGATTTCGTGCTCTTTCCAACCCAATTGGATTCACCTTCAAATTCATCTGGAGCGTTGAGTTACGGACGAAACAATCTGACGTTGCAGCAGAATCCGAGTCAAACTACAAGCCCAAAGGTGTTGCATCACCTCCACTTGGTCCCATGAGCCTTGTACGACCTAGGGTTAGTTTTAGGCTGCCTTGGGACATCCTCCCACCTCCTTGGCCGCCACCCCTTGCTCCTATATAAGTAGATCCATCTAGTAGCTTTTTCCTTGGGATTTGTTTAGTTAAAAGTTAGCCATTGCAACTTCGTGTACTTCGTTTGTGTCCAACGACCAGACCAAGACCGCTTACGGATCCCCACCATTATCAATACCTCATATATATTTGCAATATTCAGATTGCTTTATCATATTCTTGCTCGTTCTTCGATTGCTTGCAGGAATAGACCTTCGTGGTCAGGCTGACCGTGCTTCCGGAATCGTCAGTAGCCTCAGGAGATTGGTTTAGCGATTGCTAAGGCGCAACGTCGTGCACATTTGTAGTCGGATCGTCAAAGTCGTCTCCACCAAATCGATAGTTATCATCTCATCGAAAGATCGGGACCCTCGCCTCTATTAAGTGGTATCAGTTTTCAGGTTGCTCGGTGAGAATTTCCAGTTTTCCTAGATTAGATTTATTTTCTTACCTATTATCCAAGAAAAAGCCACAAAAAGAGTTAGATCTATTCATCCTTGGTCCAAGCCAGTCTGAGCCTTTGCAATTTTCTTTTCATTGCTTGCATAGTTGAATTATCGATTGCATCGTCGTGTCGAGTTGCTGGTCTTAGTGTCTAGTTCGTTTAGAGTTTCGAGTTCTGTTCACATTAGTCACGCCACTTCTGCATCATTATCTCTTCCGCTGTCCACCACCCATCCATCAATTTCCACCACGTGCTACCCACCATTCATTGTCATAATAATAGTTGAGGTCGTTCACATCTTCACTTGATCCAATCTGCATCTTATCTAGTTTGTTTTGGAAAGAGGGAGAAAAAGGGAGAGAAAAAAACGAGAGAAAAAAAAAGAGAAAAAAAGTCAGAGAAAAAAGGAGAGAAAGAAAAAAGTGTGAGGAAAAAAAAGAGAAAAAAAAACAAAATTTGGATCTTTTTAGACTCAATCTCGTAGTTGAATTCGGATTGGAATCTGTTTTGTGCACTGTTCAGTAAAACAACTTGGCTGTTGTTTCACATCATTATCTTTACAGCCGTTGTGATCTTCACTTATATCTTGCTGTCCAGAGCTACTTAGTATCCTTCATTGATGCTGATTGTGCTACAATGTGACCTCATTAGTGTTCTAGGCTCGCGTCTCTAGTTCGGTCTAGCCTAGGACCAGCACAGTACCGTCGTTGAGCGTTTATTCAACATTGCATCTCTGAATTGATTATTGCTAATCTTTTCCTACCATATATAGCCAACCCAGCTCCACATATTTCTACATCGTGTATACGCACGTTCCCCTGGCAATCGCTTTACACAATCTTCGGAGTTATTTGACACCGCTGGTTGCCTGTCACCACCTGCCGCATGGTAAGAACTTGTAAGATATTGATATTTGCTTTACTGTGAGCACTTTACAACCACATCCTAGTAGTTCATAGGAACATTATTCTCGAATTTTGGTTCTTGTTTCTACTAATCATGACAGGTTCCAGAGATAGAAGTTCTTGGACGACGGACACATCTTCACCATCACGAGAGTTGGGACAACACACACAAGCATATGGTCAGGTTATCTCTTTACCATCATTTGAGGGTAGATTTAATCCTGCTATTTATCTAGCTTGGGAGCTTGAAGTAGAACAAGTTTTTAGTCACCATGATTTTTCTGAACTTGAGAGAGTACGAGCTACCATTAGAGCATTTACTGGTTTTGCTTCTGTTTGGTGGAGTGTACATTGTAAGAAAAACATTGATAACCAACCCACAACTTGGAAAGTTTTGAAAGCTGTAATGAGACAACAATTTTTTCCTCCTTACTATCATCGTGAATTGCGTTGCAAATTGGAGCAATTAAAACAAGGCAGTAACATTGTTCATGCTTACTACCAAGAGTTCAAATCTTATATGCATCATTGTGACATAGAAGAATCTGAGGATGATACAATGAATAGATTTTTTGGTGGTTTGAACCATGATACTCAGGCAAGATTTCGGTATATTCCTCGTTGCATTACTGGTATGTATGTCCGTGCTTGTACCTTTGAGAGACAGATACAGGAGGATGCATTGGGTGACTACACCAACTACTATTCCAGTTCATGCTCACCATCGCCGGTTGGTTACTCCACTATTGCACCTAATAGAGCAGCCCCACCTCGGATTGTGAGCGCAATATCATCTCAAGAGTATGGTACATTGTCAACGTCCGTACCTACATCAGCTACATCTCTGCGAGGTAACAGTAAAGGTATTGATGATATAACTTCACATGAGAATAAAGCATGCCTAGTTAACTTGAATGCATCATGTGTTGAGTTACCTGTTGATTTGAGCACACCACCTATTTTAGAGACTCTTGTTACTGTCATGAATGCGTCATGTGATCAAACAACTGAAATATCAACAATTTTGAGTGCACCCATTGAATTAACTGTTGATGCAAAAGAACCAATGTTTAATCATTTTGATATGACCTCTAATCTTGATGATGATTCTGTGTCCAATGACTTATTGCATGTTTGCTTATTTAAGCATGTTGTAGCATGTAAATTTGATGCAAGTAAGGTTTATTCATCAAAGTTAGGATGGTTTAATGATGAACATTGCCAATCTCTTGAAGAGAATAAGAGCTTCACTTATATGTGCAAACCGAGTTCCAATATTTTCATGCCTTCTACTTCTTGTGATAATTTTTTGGCTTTAGATTTTATGAACAATGAAAGTTACTCATGTATACATGTGACATATGTGCAAAAATCAAGGGAAGCTAAAATGGATGACATATACATGTACAACATGTACACCTTGTCTCTTTTGTTAGCCACATTTCAGATTAAGCAATGCCGAGGACGGCTTTGTTTTCAAAAAGGGGAGGATGATGAGGACATGACTACCTTAGATACGACCAAAAATATTGCATACATGCATATTTGTCAGGTGATTTCTAATGCAAACTATTCAATAATCTATTTATGTTATCCAGAACAAAAATACTTCACACACTTTTGTGTTTTGTCTAATTGCAGGTGTATGGGACATTTGTACAATCCACATATGAAGACAAGGGAAAAGGAGAAGTTTAGGTTGTGTTCAAAAAGTCCTCTGATGTCAGTTTTGGGCAAAGAGAAGATAGAGTCCAAGTCTCTCACGTTCTGGATTCAGATTCGGACTGCACAGACATACCTGACTCAAAACGCCAACAACTTTTTCATACGGACTCCGAATTGGGTGATTCTTTTTTTGTTGGAAACTAGATTTCGTGCTCTTTCCAACCCAATTGGATTCACCTTCAAATTCATCCGGAGCGTTGAGTTACGGACGAAACAATCTGACGTTGCAGCAGAATCTGAGTCAAACTACAAGCCCAAAGGTGTTGCATCACCTCCACTTGGGCCCATGAGCCTTGTACGACCTTGATGAGGACATCAATACAATTGTTACACCCACAGCCCCTGCTGCTATACATACTGGACCAATTACTAGAGCTCGTGCACGCGAACTAAATTACCAGGTACTTTCGTTTCTTGGTAATGATTCTATTGTTCATGAGAATATGATGCTGCCTAAATTGGATACATTTGTTTTGCTTACAAATGAAGGGCCTAGCTTGGAGAAGGATGAACATTGGAGCAAGAACAAGCATGGAGATGATGGCATGCGCAAGGGAAACAAGAACGGAGTTACAAGTGATGATTTCAGGACTTTGAAGCCACCATAATGGGTGCATGAAGCCTTGGACGAAATATACAAGACGCCACTTCATAAATTTCGTCCCGAGGCTATTTTAGGTGCTGCGTCACCTTATTATTGGGCCAGGCCCATGTAATTTCTAAATACATAAGTATAGGCTATTTTTAGAGTCCGTATGTGTGGGGAAACAAGAGATAGGGTTGATTTCGGACCCCTCCACCAAGGGCCACGAAATTCCCCCCCTCTTCCTCCATATATACAGCCCTTAGGGCATCGTTTAGACTTTGGGTTTTGTTTAGATTAAAAGTTCGCCATAGCTGCAACTTCGCGTACTTCGTTTGTGTTCAACGACCAGACAAAGGCGTCACAGAACCCCACCTTGATCAATAAAGCTTTCATCTTATATTCGCAATATCCAGATTGGAATCTCAGTTTCTTGCTTGTTCTTCGTTTGCTCGCAGGAAACAGACCCTCGTGGTCAGGTTGATCGAGCTCCGGCGTGGTCAATAACCTCTCGGAGTTGGTTTAGCGATTGCTAAGGCGCGACGTCCTCGCACGTTCGTAGTCGGATCGTCAAAGTCGACTTCCACCAAAGCGATATCCATCATCTCATCGAAAGACGGGACACCCTCGCCTCTATTAAGTGGTATCAGATTTCCAGGTTGCTCGGTGAGATTTTACAGTTTTTCGTAGTTTAGATCGAGTCTGTTCTTCAAACCTACAGTCCACGAAAAAGCCACAAAAAAAAATTAGGGTTAGTTCATCATATCCGAACCAATCTGAGCCTTTGCATAATCTTTTTAGGGTTTTGCTTTGTTGAATTTGCGGTTGCATCGTCGTGTCTAGTTGCTGGTCTTAGAGTCTAGTCTTTTAGAGTTTCGAGTTCTGGTCATAAGTTGTCACGCCGCCGCCGCACCATCATCATCGCCCCTGCCATCTACCACCACCGCACCGAATCCGTATCCATATACCACCACCAATCCGTGTCCATATACCACCACCGATCCATATCCATATACTACCACCGCTACCACCACCGCTGCCATATACCACCACCATATATCCACCACCAATCCGAGTTCCTTGCTTATTAGGGTTGTTTTCGAGATCCATCTAGTTTCCGATTCGTGTTTCCTTGCCGGAGTAGGTTTCGGAAAAAAAAAAAGAGTCGGGTAGCCACGCTCCGTTTAGGCCCAAAATTTTTCGAAAACGCATTTTTCGAAAAAATTTCTGGCTATCGTATTTTTAGGTGTTTCTGAGTGTTTTGAGACAGGTGCCATTATAGGAAGTTTTTTTTGACCCGTTTCCAGTTTTTGGGTCCGGGCAGTAAAAAAAAAAAAATTGGTCAAAAAAATTTCGTGCCCATCCTGTCAGTTTGAGCTAAGAAGAGTTTTGAGACACTCGCCATTAAAGTGATTTTTCGCAAAAAAAAAACAGCGCAAAAAAAAAAGAGCGAAAAAAAAATTCCAGAGTGTGCTTTTCCCTTGTTTACGTGCCGCGCCGTGATTTTGTTAGTGTTCTAGGCTCGCGTCTCTAGCACAGTCTAGCCTAGGACCAGCACAGTACCGTCGTTGAGCGTTTATTCAACTTTGCA
>NW_025228063.1:328102-366248 GCF_018294505.1 Triticum aestivum
TCTTTGCCTCCTGCTGTCACTAACATTTTGCAGGAGTTCGCTGACGTTTTTCCACAAGACGTGCCACCGGGATTACCGCCTATTCGAGGGATTGAGCATCAGATCGACTTAATTCCCGGTGCTTCACTGCCAAACCGTGCACCATACCGTACCAATCCAGAGGAGACGAAGGAGATTATGCGTCAAGTACAAGAGCTTCTCGACAAAGGTTATATACGCGAATCCCTTAGTCCTTGTGCTGTTCCTATTATTCTAGTGCCGAAAAAGGATGGTACATCACGTATGTGTGTTGATTGTAGAGGCATTAATAATATTACTATTCGTTATCGTCATCCTATTCCTAGGCTAGATGATATGCTTGATGAATTGAGTGGCTCTACAATATTCTCCAAAGTTGATTTGCGTAGTGGCTACCATCAAATTCGTATGAAATTGGGAGATGAATGGAAAACATCATTCAAAACTAAGTTTGGATTATATGAGTGGTTAGTCATGCCTTTTGGGTTAACTAATGCACCTAGTACTTTCATGAGATTAATGAACGAAGTTTTACGTGCTTTCATTGGACGATTTGTGGTAGTTTACTTTGATGACATATTGATTTATAGCAGATCTTTGGAGGAACATTTGGAACATTTACGTGCTGTTTTTATTGCTCTACGTGATGCACGTTTGTTTGGTAACCTTGGGAAGTGCACCTTTTGCACCGACCGAGTATCTTTTCTTGGCTATGTTGTTACTCCACAGGGAATTGAAGTTGATAAAGCCAAGATTGAAGCTATTGAGAGTTGGCCGCAACCCAAAACGGTCACACAAGTGAGGAGTTTTCTTGGCCTCGCTGGATTCTATAGGCGTTTTGTGAGAGATTTCAGCACCATTGCTGCACCTCTCAATGAGCTTACAAAGAAAGATGTGCCTTTTCTTTGGGGTACCGCACAGGAAGAAGCCTTCACGGTATTGAAAGATAAGTGGACACATGCTCCTTTACTCCAACTTCCTGATTTTAATAAGACTTTTGAGCTTCAATGTGATGCTAGTGGAATTGGATTAGGAGGTGTGTTATTACAAGATGGCAAACCTGTTGCATACTTTTCTGAAAAATTGAGTGGGCCTAGTCTGAATTATTCTACTTATGATAAAGAATTATATGCTCTTGTTCGGACTTTAGAAACATGGCAACATTATTTATGGTCCAAAGAATTTGTTATACATTCTGATCATGAATCTTTGAAACATATTAAAAGTCAAGCTAAACTGAATCGTAGACATGCTAAATGGGTTGAATTCATTGAGACTTTCCCTTATGTCATTAAACACAAGAAGGGAAAAGAAAATGTTATTGCTGATGCATTGTCTCGTCGCTATACTATGCTTTCACAACTTGACTTCAAAATATTTGGTTTGGAGACCATCAAAGATCAATATGTGCATGATGCTGATTTTAAAGATGTAATGCAGAATTGTAAAGAAGGAAGAATGTGGAACAAGTTTGTCGTTAACGATGGATTTGTGTTTCGTGCTAACAAGCTATGCATTCCAGCTAGCTCCGTTTGTCTTTTGTTGTTGCAGGAGGCGCATGGAGGAGGATTAATGGGACACTTTGGCGTGAAGAAGACAGAGGATGTACTTGCTACACATTTCTTTTGGCCAAAGATGAGACGGGATGTTGAGCGTTTTATTGCTCGATGCACTACATGTCAAAAAGCTAAGTCACGACTCAATCCTCATGGTTTATATATGCCTTTGCCTGTACCTAGTGTTCCTTGGGAGGATATATCTATGGACTTTGTTTTAGGTTTACCTCGAACAAAGAAGGGGAGGGATAGCATATTTGTTGTCGTGGATAGATTCTCGAAAATGGCACACTTTATACCATGTCATAAAAGCGATGATGCTGTTAATGTTGCTGATTTGTTCTTTCGTGAAATTATTCGCTTGCATGGTGTGCCAAATACTATTGTTTCAGATCGTGATACTAAATTTCTTAGCCACTTTTGGAGATGTTTATGGGCTAAGTTGGGGACTAAACTGCTTTTTAGTACTACTTGTCACCCCCAAACTGATGGACAAACTGAAGTAGTCAATCGAACGTTGTCTACTATGCTTAGGGCTGTTTTGAAGAATAATAAGAAAATGTGGGAGGAATGCTTGCCTCATATTGAATTTGCTTATAATCGTTCATTGCATTCTACTACTAAGATGTGCCCTTTTGAAGTTGTGTATGGTTTTCTACCTCGTGGACCTATTGATTTGTTGCCTCTTCCATCTTCGGAGAAGGTTAATTTTGATGCTAAACAACGTGCTGAATTGATTTTAAAAATGCATGAGTTAACTAAGGAAAACATTGAGCGCATGAATGCTAAATATAAACTTGCTGGAGATAAGGGTAGAAAACATGTTGTGTTTGCACCTGGAGATCTTGTTTGGTTACATTTGCGTAAGGATAGATTTCCTGATTTGCGCAAATCAAAGTTAATGCCACGTGCTGATGGTCCCTTTAAGGTGTTAGAGAAAATAAATGATAATGCATATAAACTTGAGCTGCCTGCAGATTTTGGGGTTAGTCCCACTTTTAACATTGCAGATTTGAAGCCTTATTTGGGTGAGGAAGATGAACTTCCGTCGAGGACGACTTCATTTCAAGAAGGGGAGGATGATGAGGACATCAATACAATTGTTACACCCACAGCCCCTGCTGCTATACATACTGGACCAATTACTAGAGCTCGTGCATGCCAACTAAATTACCAGGTACTTTCGTTTCTTGGTAATGATTCTATTGTTCATGAGAATATGATGCTGCCTAAATTGGATACATTTGTTTTGCTTACAAATGAAGGGCCTAGCTTGGAGAAGGATGAACATTGGAGCAAGAACAAGCATGGAGATGATGGCATGCGCAAGGGAAACAAGAACGGAGTTACAAGTGATGATTTCAGGACTTTGAAGCCACCATAATGGGTGCATGAAGCCTTGGACGAAATATACAAGACGCCACTTCATAAATTTCGTCCCGAGGCTATTTTAGGTGCTGCGTCACCTTATTATTGGGCCAGGCCCATGTAATTTCGAAATACATAAGTATAGGCTATTTTTAGAGTCCGTATGTGTGGGGAAACAAGAGATAGGGTTGATTTCGGACCCCTCCACCAAGGGCCACGAAATTCCCCCCCTCTTCCTCCATATATACAGCCCTTAGGGCATCGTTTAGACTTTGGGTTTTGTTTAGATTAAAAGTTCGCCATAGCTGCAACTTCGCGTACTTCGTTTGTGTTCAACGACCAGACAAAGGCGTCACAGAACCCCACCTTGATCAATAAAGCTTTCATCTTATATTCGCAATATCCAGATTGCAATCTCAGTTTCTTGCTTGTTCTTCGTTTGCTCGCAGGTAACAGACCCTCGTGGTCAGGTTGATCGAGCTCCGGCGTGGTCAATAACCTCTCGGAGTTGGTTTAGCGATTGCTAAGGCGCGACGTCCTCGCACGTTCGTAGTCGGATCGTCAAAGTCGACTTCCACCAAAGCGATATCCATCATCTCATCGAAAGACGGGACACCCTCGCCTCTATTAGACCTAGGGTTAGTTTTAGGATGCCTTGGGACATCCTCCCACCTCCTTGTCCGCCACCCCTTGCTCCTATATAAGTAGATCCATCTAGTAGCTTTTTCCTTGGGATTTGTTTAGTTAAAAGTTAGCCATTGCAACTTCGTGTACTTCGTTTGTGTCCAACGACCAGACCAAGACAGCTTACGGATCCCCACCATTATCAATACCTCATATATATTTGCAATATTCAGATTGCTTTATCATATTCTTGCTCGTTCTTCGATTGCTTGCAGGAATAGACCTTCGTGGTCAGGCTGGCCGTGCTTCAGGAATCGTCAATAACCTCAGGAGATTGGTTTAGCGATTGCTAAGGCGCAACGTCGTGCACGTTTGTAGTCGGATCGTCAAAGTCGTCTCCACCAAATCGATAGTTATCATCTCATCGAAAGATCGGGACTCTCGCCTCTATTAACAACAGTCATGAATATGCATTAAAATTGATCAACACCGAATGCAAGCATGAGTAGGATATAATGCACCGTGAACATAAATATCGTAGAGGCTATGTTGATTTTGTTTCAACTACATGCGTGAACATGTGCCAAGTCAGGCCACTCGAATCGTTCAAAAGAGGATACCACCCTATCATACCACATCACAACCATTTTAATAGCATGGTGGCACGCAAGGTAAACCATTATAAGCTCCTAGCTATTAAGCATGACATAAGCAACCACAATCTCTAATTGTCATTGCAAACATGTTTATTCATAATAGGATGAATCAGGAACGATGAACTAATCATATTTACAAAAACAAGAGAGGTCGAGTTCATACCAGCTTTTCTCATCTCAATAAGTTCATCATATAATCATCATTATTGCCTTTCACTTGCACGACCGAATAGTGTGGATAATAATAATAGTGCACGTGCATTGGACTAAGCTGGAATCTGCAAGCATTCAATTCAAGAGAGAAGACAAGGTAATTTGGGCTCTTTGTTAGATCAACAATAATGCATATGAGAGCCACTCAACATTTTAATCATGGTCTTCTCTTATCGACCCGCAAAGAAAAGAAAAGAAGTAAAACTATTTACATGGGAAAGCTCCCAACAAGCAAAAGAAGAATAAGAAATCTTTTTGGGTTTTCTTTTAATTACTACTACAAGCAAGAAAGTAAACTAGCTAAAAGCTACAACTATTTTTTTTGGTTTTTCTTAAGGTTTATCAAACACACAAGAAGAAAGCATAAAAGGGAAAATAAACTAGCATGGATGATACACTGAAAAAGTATGAGCACCGACAACTAGCATGAGTGTGTGAACAGGAATGTAATGTCGGTGAGAAATATGTACTCCCCCAAGCTTAGGCTTTTGGCCTAAGTTGGTCTATGGCCACGGCTGGCCTGGCGGATATCCAAAGTTGTAGCTGGGGTCGTACTAAGAAGGATCCCCCTGGTGCCACTGGTTGGCAATCTCTTCCGGATTCCACTGATAAATAGACTGCCGATGAGGATCAAATTGTGGTTCCGACTCTAGCTCTGTAGCTGGTGTGGGGTTTCGGTAGGCATGAATGGCCTCCGGCGGAACAAGGTACTTGCTTGCAGATAAGTCAAACAAAGAAGGAGCAGGCAAGGTAATAGTCTCAGGGTTATTTTTATCAAATATCAGCTTATACTTAAGCATCTTTTCCTTATTCTTAATGATAAAATCATGTGCTACCATACTCTTATAGTCTAGAAAAACAGGAGGCGGCAACTTCTCTTCCTTCTCATAATGCCTAACAGGTATGTTAAAGTGTGCAGCTAGGCGCGAGGCAAAGATACCTCCCAAGATGGGGCCCTTAGTACGGTTAAGATTTAACCGCTTTGCAACAATAGCACCAATACTGAATGTGTCATCACGGAACAAGGCATGGCACAAAATAACAATATCGGGGGCACTAAGGTTGCCACAGTTTCCGCGACCAATTAAGCATCTACTAGCAAATATTGCAAAGTAACATAAAACAGGAAAATGTATGCTAGTGATTCTTGCATCGGAAACTTTCCTCGTTTCCCCTACAGCAATTGTCCTCGTTTTTCTGAACGTCCTAAGGGAGGCATCGCGAGGATCAGCAGGTGTCTTATCGACGAGAACAACGCCTTGCTGACTCCCTTTGAGGAGGTGGAGGTGGAAACCTTCATTAAATCTATGAACCCTGATTCGGCTCCGGGCCCTGATGGATCACCAGTTCACTTCTTCCAAGTGTTCTGGCACACCATCAAGGGAGATACCCTCGCCCTGTTCCTCGATTTTTCCCGAGGAGCGTTAAACATCTCACACCTGAACTATGGGATCATTTTGCTTATCCGGAAGGTTCAGGGGGGCACAAACATTAGACAGTTTCGTCCGATCACGGTCATCAATGTGATCTTTTGGATTTTGGCCAAGGGGTACGCCACTAGGGAGACCCTGATAGCCCCTCCGATACACCATCCTAATCAGACGGCATTCATCAAGGGGCGGTATATTCTAGATGGAATCCTCGTCCTCCATGAGGTGCTCCATGAAGTTAAAAGGAGACACCTCAAAGTGGTGCTCTTCAAAATCGACTTCCATAAGGCATATGATACGGTCCACTGGTCCTTCCTTGGGGAAGTTATGTCGAAGCGAGGCTTCAACACCCATTGGATTGCTCGTGTCATGCAGCTCGTATCGAGTGGACGCATGACAATCAACATCAATGGGGAGGTAGGCCCATACTTTCCGATGGCACAAGGGGTTCGATAGGGAGACCCGCTCTCCCCCTTCCTCTCCAACCTCGTGGTCGATGCTCTAGCGGCGAGCTTGAACCTTGCCAAAAGGGTCGGTCACATTAGGGGTATTTGTCCTCACCTCATGATGAGGACATCAATACAATTGTTACACCCACAGCCCCTGCTGCTATACATACTGGACCAATTACTAGAGCTCGTGCACGCCAACTAAATTACCAGGTACTTTCGTTTCTTGGTAATGATTC
Source organism: Triticum aestivum (assembly GCF_018294505.1). NCBI lineage: Eukaryota > Viridiplantae > Streptophyta > Magnoliopsida > Poales > Poaceae > Triticum > Triticum aestivum. The sequence goes on from NW_025228063.1 coordinate 334,656, forward strand.
TAATGTTCATGAGAATATGATGCTGCCTAAATTGGATACATTTGTTTTGCTTACAAATGAAGGGCCTAGCTTGGAGAAGGATGAACATTGGAGCAAGAACAAGCATGGAGATGATGGCATGCGCAAGGGAAACAAGAACGGAGTTACAAGTGATGATTTCAGGACTTTGAAGCAACCATAATGGGTGCATGAAGCCTTGGACGAAATATACAAGATGCCACTTCATAAATTTCGTCCCGAGGCTATTTTAGGTGCTGCGTCACCTTATTATTGGGCCAGGCCCATGTAATTTCGAAATACATAAGTATAGGCTATTTTTAGAGTCCGTATGTGTGGGGAAACAAGAGATAGGGTTGATTTCGGACCCCTCCACCAAGGGCCACAAAATTCCCCCCTCTTCCTCCATATATACAGCCCTTAGGGCATCGTTTAGACTTTGGGTTTTGTTTAGATTAAAAGTTCGCCATAGCTGCAACTTCGCGTACTTCGTTTGTGTTCAACGACCAGACAAAGGCGTCACAGAACCCCACCTTGATCAATAAAGCTTTCATCTTATATTCGCAATATCCAGATTGCAATCTCAGTTTCTTGCTTGTTCTTCGTTTGCTCGCGGGAAACAGACCCTCGTGGTCAGGTTGATCGTGCTCCGGCGTGGTTAATAACCTCTCGGAGTTGGTTTAGCGATTGCTAAGGCGCGACGTCCTCGCACGTTCGTAGTCGGATCGTCAAAGTCGACTTCCACCAAAGCGATATCCATCATCTCATCGAAAGACGGGACACCTTTGCCTCTATCAAGTGGTATCAGATTTCCAGGTTGCTCGGTGAGATTTTACAGTTTTTCGTAGTTTAGATCGAGTCTGTTCTTCATACCTACAGTCCACGAAAAAGCCACACAAAAAAAAATTAGGGTTAGTTCATCATATCTGAACCAATCTGAGCCTTTGCATAATCTTTTTAGGGTTTTGCTTTGTTGAATTTGCGGTTGCATCGTCGGTCTAGTTGCTGGTCTTAGAGTCTAGTCTTTTAGAGTTTCGAGTTCTGGTCATAAGTTGTCACGCCGCCGCCGCACCTTCGCCCCTGCCATCTACCACCACCGCTCCGAATTCGTATCCATATACCACCACCAATCCGTGCCCATATACCACCACCGATCCATATCCATATACTACCACCGCTGCCATATACCACTACCATATATCCACCACCAATCTGAGTTTCCTTGCTTATTAGGTTTGTTTTCGGGATCAATCTAGATTCCGATTCGTGTTTCCTTGCCGGAGTAGGTTTCGGAAAAAAAAAAGAGTCGGGTAGCCACGCTCCGTTTAGGCCCAAAATTTTTCGAAAACGCATTTTTCGAAAAAATTTCTGGCTATCCTATTTTTAGGTGTTTCTGAGTGTTTTGAGACAGGTGCCATTATAGGAAGTTTTTTTTGACCCGTTTCCAGTTTTTGGGTCCGGGCAGTCGAAAAAAAAAATTGGTCGAAAAATTTCGTGCCCATCCTGTCAGTTTGAGCTAGGAAGAGTTTTGAGACACTCGCCATTATAGTGCTTTTTCGCAAAAAAAAACAGCGCAAAAAAAAGAGCGCAAAAAAAAAGAGCGAAAAAAAAATTCAGAGTGTGCTTTTCCCTTGTTTACGTGCCGCGCCGTGATTTTGTTGGTGTTCTAGGCTCGCGTCTCTAGCACAGTCTAGCCTAGGACCAGCACAGTACCGTCGTTGAGCGTTTATTCAACTTTGCATCTCTGAATTGATTATTGCTGACCCTTTTTGCTATCATACTATAAGCCTTCCCAGCTCCACATACATCTACGTCGTGTGTTCGACTCTCCCTGGTAATCGCTCTATCCAAGCTTTGAGAGTTTTTGACTACAACGGTTGCCGATCACCACCTGCTGCTGGGTAAGAACTGGTAAGAATTTGAGATTTGCTTGACGGACTTGTGATACACCACCACCACTTCTTAGTAGTCTGTAGGATCATATTCTTGTGTGTTTCTATTGCTGCTAACCATGCCAGGATCACAAGCCGACGAGATTGACTGGGAGAACTTATCGAACAAGGAGCTTCATGATAAGTTTCAGCAAATGATGACTGAACAGGTACAAGATGTGCTGAACAATTTTGAAGAGGCCATGGAGAAGATCACTGGCCTTGAGAAGACGTTCGAAACAAAGCTCGATAACAGATTTAATGAACTGCTTGCGCGTCTTCCACCACCGGCTGCACCTGTCGCACCTCTGCAACAACAACAACTACGCCCCCTTCCGAATCAGTATGGACGAGCACAGCGTGTTCCTATTGAGCCAGGACAAAATTCTGGTGCCGCTACTACTGCTGTTGGTGTTTCTTTGGCTCCTGCTACTGCTGCTGCTGGTACCCAGGAGGATGATGATAGAGGCAAAGGTGTCCCGTCTTTCGATGAGATGATGGATATCGCTTTGGTGGAAGTCGACTTTGACGATCCGACTACGAACGTGCGAGGACGTCGCGCCTTAGCAATCGCTAAACCAACTCCGAGAGGTTATTGACCACGCCGGAGCACGATCAACCTGACCACGAGGGTCTGTTTCCTGCGAGCAAACGAAGAACAAGCAAGAAACTGAGATTGCAATCTGGATATTGCGAATATAAGATGAAAGCTTTATTGATCAAGGTGGGGTTCTGTGACGCCTTTGTCTGGTCGTTGAACACAAACGAAGTACGCGAAGTTGCAGCTATAGCGAACTTTTAATCTAAACAAAACCCAAAGTCTAAACGATGCCCTAAGGGCTGTATATATGGAGGAAGAGGGGGGAATTTCGTGGCCCTTGGTGGAGGGGTCCGAAATCAACCCTATCTCTTGTTTCCCCACACATACGGACTCTAAAAATAGCCTATACTTATGTATTTCGAAATTACATGGGCCTGGCCCAATAATAAGGTGACGCAGCACCTAAAATAGCCTCGGGACGAAATTTATGAAGTGGCATCTTGTATATTTCGTCCAAGGCTTCATGCACCCATTATGGTGGCTTCAAAGTCCTGAAATCATCACTTGTAACTCCGTTCTTGTTCCCCTTGCGCATGGCATCATCTCCATGCTTGTTCTTGCTCCAATGTTCATCCTTCTCCAAGCTAGACCCTTCATTTGTAAGCAAAACAAATGTATCCAATTTAGGCAGCATCATATTCTCATGAACATTAGAATCATTACCAAGAAACGAAAGTACCTGGTAATTTAGTTGGCGTGCACGAGCTCTAGTAATTGGTCCAGTATGTATAGCAGCAGGGGCTGTGGGTGTAACAATTGTATTGATGTCCTCATCATCCTCCCCTTCTTGAAATGAAGTCGTCCTCGACGGAAGTTCATCTTCCTCACCCAAATAAGGCTTCAAATCTGCAATGTTAAAAGTGGGACTAACCCCAAAATCTGCAGGCAGCTCAAGTTTATATGCATTATCATTTATTTTCTCTAACACCTTAAAGGGACCATCAGCACGTGGCATTAGCTTTGATTTGCGCAAATCAGGAAATCTATCCTTACGCAAATGTAACCAAACAAGATCTCCAGGTGCAAACACAACATGTTTTCTACACTTATCTCCAGCAAGTTTATATTTAGCATTCATACGCTCAATGTTTTCCTTAGTTAACTCATGCATTTTTAAAATCAATTCAGCACGTTGTTTAGCATCAAAATTAACCTTCTCCGAAGATGGAAGAGGCAACAAATCAATAGGTGCACGAGGTAGGAAACCATACACAACTTCAAAAGGGCACATCTTAGTAGTAGAATGCAATGAACGATTATAAGCAAATTCAATATGAGGCAAGCATTCCTCCCACATTTTCTTATTATTCTTCAAAACAGCCCTAAGCATAGTAGACAACGTTCTATTGACTACTTCAGTTTGTCCATCAGTTTGGGGGTGACAAGTAGTACTAAAAAGCAGTTTAGTCCCCAACTTAGCCCATAAACATCTCCAAAAGTGGCTAAGAAATTTAGTATCACGATCTGAAACAATAGTATTTGGCACACCATGCAAGCGAATAATTTCACGAAAGAACAAATCAGCAACATTAACAGCATCATCGCTTTTATGACATGGTATAAAGTGTGCCATTTTCGAGAATCTATCCACGACAACAAATATGCTATCCCTCCCTGATGAGGACATCAATACAATTGTTACACCCACAGCCCCTGCTGCTATACATACTGGACCAATTACTAGAGCTCGTGCACGCCAACTAAACTACCAGGTACTTTCGTTTCTTGGTAATGATTCTAATGTTCATGAGAATATGATGCTGCCTAAATTGGATACATTTGTTTTGCTTACAAATGAAGGGCCTAGCTTGGAGAAGGATGAACATTGGAGCAAGAACAAGAACGGAGTTACAAGTGATGATTTCAGGACTTTGAAGCCACCATAATGGGTGCATGAAGCCTTGGACGAAATATACAAGATGCCACTTCATAAATTTCGTTCCGAGGCTATTTTAGGTGCTGCGTCACCTTATTATTGGGCCAGGCCCATGTAATTTCGAAATACATAAGTATAGGCTATTTTTAGAGTCCGTATGTGTGGGGAAACAAGAGATAGGGTTGATTTCGGACCCCTCCACCAAGGGCCACGAAATTCCCCCCCTCTTCCTCCATATATACAGCCCTTAGGGCATCGTTTAGACTTTGGGGGTTTTGTTTAGATTAAAAGTTCGCCATAGCTGCAACTTCGCGTACTTCGTTTGTGTTCAACGACCAGACAAAGGCGTCACAGAACCCCACCTTGATCAATAAAGCTTTCATCTTATATTCGCAATATCCAGATTGCAATCTTAGTTTCTTGCTTGTTCTTCGTTTGCTCGCAGGAAACAGACCTTCGTGGTCAGGTTGATCGTGCTCCGGCGTGGTCAATAACCTCTCGGAGTTGGTTTAGCGATTGCTAAGGCGCGACGTCCTCGCACGTTCGTAGTCGGATCGTCAAAGTCGACTTCCACCAAAGCGAAATCCTCCATCTCATCGAAAGACGGGACACCTTTGCCTCTATCACATACTATAAGCCTTCCCAGCTCCACATACATCTACGTCGTGTGTTTGACTCTCCCTGGTAATCGCTCTATCCAAGCTTTGAGAGTTTTTGACTACAACGGTTGCCAATCACCGCCTGCTGCTGGGTAAGAACTGGTAAGAATTTGAGATTTGCTTGACGGATTTGTGACACCCACCACCACCACTTGTTCGTAGTCTGTAGGATCATATTCTTGTGTGTTTCTATTGCTGCTAACCATGCCAGGATCACAAGCCGACGAGATTGACTGGGAGAATTTATCGAACAAGGAGCTTCATGATAAGTTTCAGCAAATGATGACTGAACAGGTGCAAGATGTGCTGAACAATTTTGAAGAGGCCATGGAGAAGATCACTGGCCTTGAGAAGACGTTCGAAACAAAGCTCGATAACAAGTTTAATGAATTGCTCGCGCGTCTTCCACCACCACCACCCGCTGCACCTAACGCACCTCTCGAACAACAACAACAACGACTACCTCCACGTCGCGAAACAGACCTCCGCCGAGCAAGCCGTGTTCCTCTTGCGTTTGGCCAAACTGTTGGTGCTGCTGTTGATACTTCTGTGGCTCCTGCTGCTGATGCGGAGGAGGATGATTATGTGGGAGATTATGAGGATGAGGTTGATCAAAATCAGCACTACGTGCAGCCACCTGTACCACCACCAGCAGGTCGACCTCAGGTATATATTCGTAATGGTAGGCCTGCACCACCACCTCAGGTACGAGATGATGTCCATATTCCTAAACTGAAATTGAATATTCCACCATTTGAGGGTAGATATGTTCCTGATATATATCTTACTTGGGAGTTAGAAACTGAACAACGATTTACATGTTTACAATATCCTGAGGAGAGACGAGTTGCTGCTGCTGTTTGTGCTTTCACTAGTTTTGCATGTGTATGGTGGTCTAAACATTGTAGATTATATCCTATTCCAACTACTTGGGCTGCTTTGAAAACTGCTATCCGTATGCGTTGGGTTCCACCATATTATCAACGTGAATTGCTTCAAAAATTGCAGCGTTTAAGACAAGGGAAAAATTCTATAGAAGAATATTATCAGGAATTACAAACTGGCATGATTAGATGTGGTATTGTTGAGGAGAATGAAGCTATGCTTGCACGTTTTCTGGATGGATTAAATAGAGAGATTCAGACCATTCTAGACTATAAGGAGTATACTAATATCACTCGTTTATTCCATCTTGCTTGTAAAGCTGAACGTGAAGTGCAGGATCGACAAGCATTGGGGCGAACTAACTTTTCTGCAGGCCGACCTTCATCATGGACACCACGTGCATCTTCTACTTCAACTGCACCAGCACCTCCATCCGGTGCCACCTCCAGCCATGATACAAGAAAACAGGCACAACCACCATTATCTGCCAAGAGCGCACCTGCGGGGCCTGCACAGCGTTCTTCTTCTTCCATGGCATCAACAGGGCACACAAGTGATATTATTTGTCGTCGTTGTAAGGGAGGAGGTCATTATGCGAGAGAATGCAAATCTCCGCGTGTGATGATTGCTACCGCGGATGGTGGATATGAGTCTGCTAGTGACCATGATGAGGAGACTTTGGCTCTTATTACACGTGAAGAACATGGTGGAGATGATTCTGATCATGAGACGCAATACATGGCTCCTGAAGACGCTGACAGGTATGAATGTTTAGTTGCTCAACGTGTTTTGAGTGTGCAGATCACACAAGCTGAGCAAAATCAGAGGCACAATTTGTTCCATACCAAGGGAGTTGTGAAGGAACGTTCTGTGCGCGTCATCATAGACGGAGGGAGCTGCAACAACTTGGCTAGCATGGAGATGGTGGAGAAGCTTTCTCTCACCACAAGACCACATCCACATCCTTACTACATCCAATGGTTCAACAACAGCGGCAAGGTTAAGGTAACACGTACTGTTCGTGTGCATTTTAGTATATCTACATATGCTGATTATGTTGATTGTGATGTGGTACCTATGCAAGCATGTTCCTTATTACTTGGTAGACCATGGCAATTTGATAAAAATTCTGTACACCATGGTAGAAACAATCACTATACTCTTGTTCATAAGGACAAAAATATTACTTTGCTTCCTATGACTCCTGATTCCATTTTGAAAGATGATATTAATAGAGCTAATAAAGCAAAACAGGAGATGAATAAGAGTGAAAATCAGATTGTGGCAAAAGAATTTGAGCAACAAATGAAGCCTAATAATAAACCATCTAGTGTTGCTTCTGAAATTAAATTGAAAAGTGCATGTTTATTTGCCACCAAATCTGATATTGATGAGCTAGATTTCAGCAAATCTGTTTGCTATGCTTTTGATAGAGGCGAGGGTGTCCCGATCTTTTGATGAGATGATAACTATCGATTTGGTGGAGACGACTTTGACGATCCGACTACAAACGTGCACGACGTTGCGCCTTAGCAATCGCTAAACCAACTCCGAGAGGTTATTGACCACGCCGGAGCACAATCAACCTGACCACGAAGGTCTATTCCTGCAAGCAATCGAAGAACAAGCAAGAATATGATAAAAGCAATCTGAATATTACGAGTATATATGAAGTATTGATAAAGGTGGGGATCCGTAAGCGGTCTTGGTCTGGTCGTTGGACACAAACGAAGTACACGAAGTTGCAATGGCTAACTTTTAACTAAACAAATCCCAAAGTCTAAACGATGCCCTAAGGGCTGTATATATGGAGGAAGAGGGGGGAATTTCGTGGCCCTTGGTGGAGGGGTCCGAAATCAACCCTATCTCTTGTTTCCCCACACATACGGACTCTAAAAATAGCCTATACTTATGTATTTCGAAATTACATGGGCCTGGCCCAATAATAAGGTGACGCAGCACCTAAAATAGCCTCGGGACGAAATTTATGAAGTGGCATCTTGTATATTTCGTCCAAGGCTTCATGCACCCATTATGGTGGCTTCAAAGTCCTGAAATCATCACTTGTAACTCCGTTCTTGTTCCCCTTGCGCATGCCATCATCTCCATGCTTGTTCTTGCTCCAATGTTCATCCTTCTCCAAGCTAGGCCCTTCATTTGTAAACAAAACAAATGTATCCAATTTAGGCAGCATCATATTCTCATGAACATTAGAATCATTACCAAGAAACGAAAGTACCTGGTAATTTAGTTGGCGTGCACGAGCTCTAGTAATTGGTCCAGTATGTATAGCAGCAGGGGCTGTGGGTGTAACAATTGTATTGATGTCCTCATCAATGTGATGCTAGTGGAATTGGATTAGGAGGTGTGTTATTACAAGATGGCAAACCTGTTGCTTACTTTTCTGAAAAATTGAGTGGGCCTAGTCTGAATTATTCTACTTATGATAAAGAATTATATGCTCTTGTTCGGACTTTAGAAACATGGCAACATTATTTATGGCCCAAAGAATTTGTTATACATTCTGATCATGAATCTTTGAAACATATTAAAAGTCAAGCTAAACTGAATCGTAGACATGCTAAATGGGTGGAATTCATTGAGACTTTCCCTTATGTCATTAAACACAAGAAGGGAAAAGAAAATGTTATTGCTGATGCATTGTCTCGTCGCTATACTATGCTTTCACAACTTGACTTCAAAATATTTGGTTTGGAGACCATCAAAGATCAATATGTGCATGATGCTGATTTTAAAGATGTAATGCAGAATTGTAAAGAAGGAAGAATGTGGAATAAGTTTGTTGTTAACGATGGATTTGTGTTTCGTGCTAACAAGCTATGCATTCCAGCTAGCTCCATTCGTCTTTTGTTGTTGCAGGAGGCGCATGGAGGAGGATTAATGGGACACTTTGGCGTGAAGAAGACGGAGGACATACTTGCTACACATTTCTTTTGGCCAAAGATGAGACGGGATGTTGAGCGTTTTATTGCTCGCTGCACTACATGTCAAAAAGCTAAGTCACGACTCAATCCTCATGGTTTATATATGCCTTTGCCTGTACCTAGTGTTCCTTGGGAGGATATATCTATGGACTTTGTTTTAGGTTTACCTCGAACAAAGAAGGGGAGGGATAGCATATTTGTTGTCGTGGATAGATTCTCGAAAATGGCACACTTTATACCATGTCATAAAAGCAATGATGTTGTTAATGTTGCTGATTTGTTCTTTCGTGAAATTATTCGCTTGCATGGTGTGCCAAATACTATTGTTTCAGATCGTGATACTAAATTTCTTAGCCACTTTTGGAGATGTTTATGGGCTAAGTTGGGGACTAAACTGCTTTTTAGTACTACTTGTCACCCCCAAACTGATGGACAAACTGAAGTAGTCAATAGAACGTTGTCTACTATGCTTAGGGCTGTTTTGAAGAATAATAAGAAAATGTGGGAGGAATGCTTGCCTCATATTGAATTTGCTTATAATCGTTCATTGCATTCTACTACTAAGATGTGCCCTTTTGAAGTTGTGTATGGTTTCCTACCTCGTGCACCTATTGATTTGTTGCCTCTTCCATCTTCGGAGAAGGTTAATTTTGATGCTAAACAACGTGCTGAATTGATTTTAAAAATGCATGAGTTAACTAAGGAAAACATTGAGCGTATGAATGCTAAATATAAACTTGCTGGAGATAAGTGTAGAAAACATGTTGTGTTTGCACCTGGAGATCTTGTTTGGTTACATTTGCGTAAGGATAGATTTCCTGATTTGCGCAAATCAAAGCTAATGCCACGTGCTGATGGTCCCTTTAAGGTGTTAGAGAAAATAAATGATAATGCATATAAACTTGAGCTGCCTGCAGATTTTGGGGTTAGTCCCACTTTTAACATTGCAGATTTGAAGCCTTATTTGGGTGAGGAAGATGAACTTCCGTCGAGGACGACTTCATTTCAAGAAGGGGAGGATGATGAGGACATCAATACAATTGTTACACCCACAGCCCCTGCTGCTATACATACTGGACCAATTACTAGAGCTCGTGCACGCCAACTAAATTACCAGGTACTTTCGTTTCTTGGTAATGATTCTAATGTTCATGAGAATATGATGCTGCCTAAATTGGATACATTTGTTTTGCTTACAAATGAAGGGCCTAGCTTGGAGAAGGATGAACATTGGAGCAAGAACAAGCATGGAGATGATGGGATGCGCAAGGGGAACAAGAACGGAGTTACAAGTGATGATTTCAGGACTTTGAAGCCACCATAATGGGTGCATGAAGCCTTGGACGAAATATACAAGATGCCACTTCATAAATTTCGTCCCGAGGCTATTTTAGGTGCTGCGTCACCTTATTATTGGGCCAGGCCCATGTAATTTCGAAAAACATAAGTATAGGCTATTTTTAGAGTCCGTATGTGTGGGGAAACAAGAGATAGGGTTGATTTCGGACCCCTCCACCAAGGGCCACGAAATTCCCCCCTCTTCCTCCATATATACAGCCCTTAGGGCATCGTTTAGACTTTGGGTTTTGTTTAGATTAAAAGTTCGCCATAGCTGCAACTTCGCGTACTTCGTTTGTGTTCAACGACCAGACAAAGGCGTCACAGAACCCCACCTTGATCAATAAAGCTTTCATCTTATATTCGCAATATCCAGATTGCAATCTCAGTTTCTTGCTTGTTCTTCGTTTGCTCGCAGGAAACAGACCCTCGTGGTCAGGTTGATCGTGCTCCGGCGTGGTCAATAACCTCTCGGAGTTGGTTTAGCGATTGCTAAGGCGCGACGTCCTCGCACGTTCGTAGTCGGATCGTCAAAGTCGACTTCCACCAAAGCGAAATCCACCATCTCATCGAAAGACGGGACACCTTTGCCTCTATCATCAACACTACGTGCAGCCACCTGTACCACCACCAGCAGGTCGACCTCAGGTATATATTCGTAATGGTAGGCCTGCACCACCACCTCAGGTACGCGATGATGTCCATATTCCTAAACTGAAATTGAATATTCCACCATTTGAGGGTAGATATGTTCCTGATATATATCTTACTTGGGAGTTAGAAACTGAACAACGATTTACATGTTTACAATATCCTGAGGAGAGACGAGTTGCTGCTGCTATTTGTGCTTTCACTAGTTTTGCATGTGTATGGTGGTCTGAACATTGTCGATTATATCCTATTCCAACTACTTGGGCTGCTTTGAAAACTGCTATGCGTACGCGTTGGGTTCCACCATATTATCAACGTGAATTGCTTCAAAAATTGCAGCGTTTAAGACAAGGAAAAAATTCTGTAGAAGAATATTATCAGGAATTACAAACTGGCATGATTAGATGTGGTATTGTTGAGGAGAATGAAGCTATGCTTGCACGTTTTCTGGGTGGATTAAATAGAGAGATTCAGACCATTCTAGACTATAAGGAGTATACTAATATCACTCGTTTATTCCATCTTGCTTGTAAAGCTGAACGTGAAGTGCAGGATCGACAAGCATTGGGGCGAACTAACTTTTCTGCAGGCCGACCTTCATCATGGACACCACGTGCATCTTCTACTTCAACTGCACCAGCACCTCCATCAGGTGCCACCTCCAGCCGTGATACAAGAAAACAGGCATAACCACCATTATCTGCCAAGAGCGCACCTGCGGGGCCTACACAGCGTTCTTCTTCTTCCATAGCATCAACAGGGCACACAAGTGATATTATTTGTCGTTGTTGTAAGGGAGGAGGTCATTATGCGAGAGAATGCAAATCTCCGCGTGTGATGATTGCTACCGCGGATGGTGGATATGAGTCCGCTAGTGACTATGATGAGGAGACTTTGGCTCTTATTACACGTGAAGAACATGGTGGAGATGATTCTGATAATGAGACGCAATACATGGCTCCTGAAGACGCTGACAGGTATGAATGTTTAGTTGCTCAACGTGTTTTGAGTGTGCAGATCACACAAGCTGAGCAAAATCAGAGGCACAATTTGTTCCATACCAAGGGAGTTGTGAAGGAACGTTCTGTGCGCGTCATCATAGACGGAGGGAGCTGCAACAACTTGGCTAGCATGGAGATGGTGGAGAAGCTTTCTCTCACCACAAGACCACATCCACATCCATACTACATCCAATGGTTCAACAACAGCGGCAAGGTTAAGGTAACACGTACTGTTCGTGTGCATTTTAGTATCTCTACATATGCTGATTATGTTGATTGTGATGTGGTACCTATGCAAGCATGTTCCTTATTACTTGGTAGACCATGGCAATTTGATAAAAATTCTGTACACCATGGTAGAAACAATCACTATACTCTTGTTCATAAGGATAAAAATATTACTTTGCTTCCTATGACTCCTGATTCCATTTTGAAAGATGATATTAATAGAGCTAATAAAGCACAACAGGAGAAGAATAAGAGTGAAAATCAGATTGTGGCAAAAGAATTTGAGCAACAAATGAAGCCTAATAATAAACCATCTAGTGTTGCTTCTGAAATTAAATTGAAAAGTGCATGTTTCTTTGCCACCAAATCTGATATTGATGAGCTAGATTTCAGCAAATCTGTTTGCTATGCTTTTGTGTGCAAAGATGATAGAGGCAGAGGTGTCCCGTCTTTCGATGAGAAGATGGATATCGCTTGGTGGAAGTCGACTTTGACGATTCGACTACGAACGTGCGAGGACGTCGCGCCTTAGCAATCGCTAAACCAACTTCGAGAGGTTATTGACCACGCCGGAGCACGATCAACCTGACCACGAGGGTCTGTTTCCTGCGAGCAAACGAAGAACAAGCAAGAAACTAAGATTGCAATCTGGATATTGCGAATATAAGATGAAAGCTTTATTGATCAAGGTGGGGTTCTGTGACGCCTTTGTCTGGTCGTTGAACACAAACGAAGTACGCGAAGTTGCAGCTATGGCGAACTTTTAATCTAAACAAAACCCAAAGTCTAAACGATGCCCTAAGGGCTGTATATATGGAGGAAGAGGGGGGGAATTTCGTGGCCCTTGGTGGAGGGGTCCGAAATCAACCCTATCTCTTGTTTCCCCACACATACGGACTCTAAAAATAGCCTATACTTATGTATTTCGAAATTACATGGGCCTGGCCCAATAATAAGGTGACGCAGCACCTAAAATAGCCTCGGGACGAAATTTATGAAGTGGCATCTTGTATATTTCGTCCAAGGCTTCATGCACCCATTATGGTGGCTTCAAAGTCCTGAAATCATCACTTCTAACTCCGTTCTTGTTCTTGCTCCAATGTTCATCCTTCTCCAAGCTAGGCCCTTCATTTGTAAGCAAAACAAATGTATCCAATTTAGGCAGCATCATATTCTCATGAACATTAGAATCATTACCAAGAAACGAAAGTACCTGGTAGTTTAGTTGGCGTGCACGAGCTCTAGTAATTGGTCCAGTATGTATAGCAGCAGGGGCTGTGGGTGTAACAATTGTATTGATGTCCTCATCATCCTCCCCTTCTTGAAATGAAGTCGTCCTCAACGGAAGTTCATCTTCCTCACCCAAATAAGGCTTCAAATCTGCAATGTTAAAAGTGGGACTAACCCCAAAATCTGCAGGCAGCTCAAGTTTATATGCATTATCATTTATTTTCTCTAACACCTTAAAGGGACCATCAGCACGTGGCATTAACTTTGATTTGCGCAAATCAGGAAATCTATCCTTACGCAAATGTAACCAAACAAGATCTCCAGGTGCAAACACAACATGTTTTCTACCCTTATCTCCAGCAAGTTTATATTTAGCATTCATGCGCTCAATGTTTTCCTTAGTTAACTCATGCATTTTTAAAATCAATTCAGCACGTTGTTTAGCATCAAAATTAACCTTCTCAGAAGATGGAAGACGCAACAAATCAATAGGTGCACGAGGTAGGAAACCATACACAACTTCAAAAGGGCACATCTTAGTAGTAGAATGCAATGAACGATTATAAGCAAATTCAATATGAGGCAAGCATTCCTCCCACATTTTCTTATTATTCTTCAAAACAGCCCTAAGCATAGTAGACAACGTTCTATTGACTACTTCAGTTTGTCCATCAGTTTGGGGGTGACAAGTAGTACTAAAAAGCAGTTTAGTCCCCAACTTAGCCCATAAACATCTCCAAAAGTGGCTAAGAAATTTAGTATCACGATCTGAAACAATAGTATTTGGCACACCATGCAAGCGAATAATTTCACGAAAGAACAAATCAGCAACATTAACAGCATCATCACTTTTATGACATGGTATAAAGTGTGCCATTTTCGAGAATCTATCCATGACAACAAATATGCTATCCCTCCCCTTCTTTGTTCGAGGTAAACCTAAAACAAAGTCCATAGATATATCCTCCCAAGGAACACTAGGTACAGGCAAAGGCATATATAAACCATGAGGATTGAGTCGTGACTTAGCTTTTTGACATGTAGTGCATCGAGCAATAAAACGCTCAACATCCCGTCTCATCTTTGGCCAAAAGAAATGTGTAGCAAGTACGTCCTCCATCTCCTTCACGCCAAAGTGTCCCATTAATCCTCCTCCATGCGCCTCCTGCAACAACAAAAGACGAACGGAGCTAGCTGGAATGCATAGCTTGTTAGCACGAAACACAAATCCATCGTTAACGACAAACTTGTTCCACATTCTTCCTTCTTTACAATTCTGCATTACATCTTTAAAATCAGCATCATGCACATATTGATCTTTGATGGTCTCCAAACCAAATATTTTGAAGTCAAGTTGTGAAAGCATAGTATAGCGACGAGACAATGCATCAGCAATAACATTTTCTTTTCCCTTATTGTGTTTAATGACATAAGGAAAAGTCTCAATGAATTCAACCCATTTAGCATGTCTACGATTCAGTTTAGCTTGACTTTTAATATGTTTCAAAGATTCATGATCAGAATGTATAACAAATTCTTTGGGCCATAAATAATGTTGCCATGTTTCTAAAGTCCGAACAAGAGCATATAATTCTTTATCATAAGTAGAATAATTCAAACTAGGCCCACTCAATTTTTCAGAAAAGTATGCAACGGGTTTGCCATCACCTCCTAATCCAATTCCACTAGCATCACATTCAAGCTCAAAAGTCTTATTAAAATCAGGAAGTTGGAGTAAAGGAGCATGTGTCAACTTATCTTTCAATACGGAGAAGGCTTCTTCCTGTGCGGTACCCCAAAGAAAAGGCACATCTTTCTTTGTAAGCTCATTGAGAGGTGCAGCAATGGTGCTGAAATCTCTCACAAAACGCCTATAGAATCCAGCGAGGCCAAGAAAACTCCTCACGTGTGTGACCGTTTTGGGCTGCGGCCAACTCTCAATAGCTTCAATCTTGGCTTTATCAACTTCAATTCCCTGTGGAGTAACAACATAGCCAAGAAAAGATACTCGGTCGGTGCAAAAGGTGCACTTCCCAAGGTTACCAAACAAACGTGCATCACGTAGAGCAATAAAAACAGCACGTAAATGTTCCAAATGTTCTTCTAAAGATCTGCTATAAATCAATATGTCATCAAAGTAAACTACCACAAATCGTCCAATGAAAGCACGTAAAACTTCGTTCATTAATCTCATGAAAGTACTAGGTGCATTAGTTAACCCAAAAGGCATGACTAACCACTCATATAATCCAAACTTAGTTTTAAATGCTGTTTTCCATTCATCTCCCAATTTCATACGAATTTGATGGTAGCCACTACGCAAATCAACTTTGGAGAATATTGTAGAACCACTCAATTCATCAAGCATATCATCTAGCCTAGGAATAGGATGACGATAACGAATAGTAATATTATTAATGCCTCTACAATCAACACACATACTTGATGTACCATCCTTTTTCGGCACTAGAATAATAGGAACAGCACAAGGACTAAGGGATTCGCGTATATAACCTTTGTCGAGAAGCTCTTGTACTTGGCGCATAATCTCCTTCGTCTCCTCTGGATTGGTACGGTATGGTGCACGGTTTGGCAGTGAAGCACCGGGAATTAAGTCAATCTGATGCTCAATCCCTCGAATAGGCGGTAATCCCGGTGGCACGTCTTGTGGAAAGACGTCAGCGAACTCCTGCAAAATGTTAGTGACAGCAGGAGGCAAAGAGGAAGGCACGTCCTCGAATGAAAATAATGCCTCTTTGCACACAAAAGCATAGCAAACAGATTTGCTGAAATCTAGTTCATCAATATCAGATTTGGTGGCAAATAAACATGCACTTTTCAATTTAATTTCAGAAGCAACACTAGATGGTTTACTATTAGACTTCATTTGTTGCTCAAATTCTTTTGCCACAATCTGATTTTCACTCTTATTCTTCTCCTGTTGTGCTTTATTAGCTCTATTAATATCATCTTTCAAAATGGAATCAGGAGTCATAGGAAGCAAAGTAATATTTTTATCCTTATGAACAAGAGTATAGTGATTGTTTCTACCATGGTGTACAGAATTTTTATCAAATTGCCATGGTCTACCAAGTAATAAGGAACATGCTTGCATAGGTACCACATCACAATCAACATAATCAGCATATGTAGAGATACTAAAATGCACACGAACAGTACGTGTTACCTTAACCTTGCCGCTGTTGTTGAACCATTGGATGTAGTAAGGATGTGGATGTGGTCTTGTGGTGAGAGAAAGCTTCTCCACCATCTCCATGCTAGCCAAGTTGTTGCAGCTCCCTCCGTCTATTATGACGCGCACAGAACGTTCCTTCACAACTCCCTTGGTATGGAACAAATTGTGCCTCAGATTTTGCTCAGCTTGTGTGACCTGCACACTCAAAACACGTTGAGCAACTAAACATTCATACCTGTCAGCGTCTTCAGGAGCCATGTATTGCGTCTCATGATCAGAATCATCTCCACCATGTTCTTCACGTGTAATAAGAGCCAATGTCTCCTCATCATAGTCACTAGCGGACTCATATCCACCATCCGCGGTAGCAATCATCACACGTGGAGATTTGCATTCCCTCGCATAATGACCTCCTCCCTTACAACGACGACAAATAATATCACTTGTGTGCCCTGTTGATGCCATGGAAGAAGAAGAACGCTGTGCAGGACCCGCAGGTGCGCTCTTGGAAGATAATGGTGGTTGTGCCTGTTTTCTTGTATCACGGCTGGAGGTGGCACCGGATGGAGGTGCTGGTGCAGTTGAAGTAGAAGATGCACGTGGTGTCCATGATGAAGGTCGGCCTGCAGAAAAGTTAGTTCGCCCCAATGCTTGTCGATCCTGCACTTCACGTTCAGCTTTACAAGCAAGATGGAATAAACGAGTGATATTAGTATACTCCTTATAGTCTAGAATGGTCTGAATCTCTCTATTTAATCCACCCAGAAAACGTGCAAGCATAGCTTCATTCTCCTCAACAATACCACATCTAATCATGCCAGTTTGTAATTTCTGATAATATTCTTCTACAGAATTTTTCCCTTGTCTTAAACGCTGCAATTTTTGAAGCAATTCACGTTGATAATATGGTGGAACCCAACGCGTACGCATAGCAGTTTTCAAAGCAGCCCAAGTAGTTGGAATAGGATATAATCTACAATGTTCAGACCACCATACACATGCAAAACTAGTGAAAGCACAAACAGCAGCAGCAACTCGTCTCTCCTCAGGATATTGTAAACATGTAAATCATTGTTCAGTTTCTAACTCCCAAGTAAGATATATATCAGGAACATATCTACCCTCAAATGGTGGAATATTCAATTTCAGTTTAGGAATATGGACATCATCTCGTACCTGAGGTGGTGGTGCAGGCCTACCATTACGAATATATACCTGAGGTCGACCTGCTGGTGGTGTTACAGGTGGCTGCACGTAGTGTTGATTTTGATCAACCTCATCCTCATAATCTCCCACATAATCATCCTCCTCCGCATCAGCAGCAGGAGCCACAGAAGTATCAACAGCAGCACCAACAGTTTGGCCAAACGCAAGAGGAACACGGCTTGCTCGGCGGAGGTCTGCTTCGCGACGTGGAGGTAGTCGTTGGTGTTGTTGTTGGAGAGGTGCGTTAGGCGCAGCGGGTGGTGGTGGTGGAAGACGCGCGAGCAATTCATTAAACTTGTTATCGAGCTTTGTTTCGAACGTCTTCTCAAGGCCAGTGATCTTCTCCATGGCCTCTTCAAAATTGTTCAGCACATCTTGCACCTGTTCAGTCATCATTTGCTGAAACTTATCATGAAGCTCCTTGTTCGATAAATTCTCCCAGTCAATCTCGTCGGCTTGTGATCCTGGCATGGTTAGCAGCAATAGAAACACACAAGAATATGATCCTACAGACTACGAACAAGTGGTGGTGGTGGGTGTCACAAATCCGTCCAGCAAATCTCAAATTCTTACCAGTTCTTACCCAGCAGCAGGCGGTGATCGGCAACCGTTGTAGTCAAAAACTCTCAAAGCTTGGATAGAGCGATTACCAGGGAGAGTCAAACGCACGACGCAGATGTATGTGGAGCTGGGAAGACTTATAATATGGTAGCAAAAAGGGTCAGAAATAATCAATTCAGAGATGCAAAGTTGAATAAACGCTCAACGACGGTACTGTGCTGGTCCTAGGCTAGACTGTGCTAGAGACGCGAGCCTAGAACACTAACAAAATCACGGCGCGGCACGTAAACAAGGGAAAAGCACACTCTGAATTTTTTTTCGCTCTTTTTTTTTGCGCTGCTTTTTTTTTTGAAAAATCACTATAATGGCGAGTGTCTCAAAACTCTTCTTAGCACAAACTGACAGGATGGGCACGAAAATTTTTCGACCAATTTTTTTTTTCGGCTGCCCGGACCCAAAAACTGGAAACGGGTCAAAAAAAACTTCCTATAATGGCACCTGTCTCAAAACACTCAGAAACACCTAAAAATAGGATAGCCAGAATTTTTTTCGAAAAATGCGTTTTCGAAAAATTTTGGGCCTAAACGGAGCGTGGCTACCCGACTCTTTTTTTTTCCGAAACCTACTCCGGCAAGGAAACACGAATCCGAAACTAGATGGATCTCGAAAACAAACCTAATAAGCAAAGAACTCGGATTGGTGGTGGTATATGGTGGTGGTATATGGCAGCGGTGGTGGTAGCGGTGATAGTATATGGATATGGATCGGTGGTGGTATATGGACACGGATTGGTGGTGGTATATGGATACGGATTCGGTGCGGTAGTGGTAGATGGCAGGGGTGATGATGATGGTGCGGCGGCGGCGTGACAACTTATGACCAGAACTCGAAACTCTAAAAGACTAGACTCTAAGACCAGCAACTAGACACGACGATGCAACCGCAAATTCAACAAAGCAAAACCCTAAAAAGATTATGCAAGGCTCAGATTGGTTCGGATATGATGAACTAACCCTAATTTTTTTGTGGCTTTTTCGTGGACTATAGGTATGAAGAACAGACTCGATCTAAACTACGAAAAACTGTAAAATCTCACCGAGCAACCTGGAAATCTGATACCACTTGATAGAGGCGAGGGTGTCCCGATCTTTCGATGAGATGATAACTATCGATTTGGTGGAGACGACTTTGACGATCCGACTACAAACGTGCACGACGTTGCGCCTTAGCAATCGCTAAACCAACTCCGAGAGGTTATTGACCACGCCGGAGCACAATCAACCTGACCACGAAGGTCTATTCCTGCAAGCAATCGAAGAACAAGCAAGAATATGACAAAAGCAATCTGAATATTACGAGTATATATGAAGTATTGATAAAGGTGGGGATCCGTAAGCGGTCTTGGTCTGGTCGTTGGACACAAACGAAGTACACGAAGTTGCAATGGCTAACTTTTAACTAAACAAATCCCAAAGTCTAAACGATGCCCTAAGGGCTGTATATATGGAGGAAGAGGGGGGAATTTCGTGGCCCTTGGTGGAGGGGTCCGAAATCAACCCTATCTCTTGTTTCCCCACACATACGGACTCTAAAAATAGCCTATACTTATGTATTTCGAAATTACATGGGCCTGGCCCAATAATAAGGTGACGCAGCACCTAAAATAGCCTCGGGACGAAATTTATGAAGTGGCATCTTGTATATTTCGTCCAAGGCTTCATGCACCCATTATGGTGGCTTCAAAGTCCTGAAATCATCACTTGTAACTCCGTTCTTGTTCCCCTTGCGCATGCCATCATCTCCATGCTTGTTCTTGCTCCAATGTTCATCCTTCTCCAAGCTAGGCCCTTCATTTGTAAGCAAAACAAATGTATCCAATTTAGGCAGCATCATATTCTCATGAACATTAGAATCATTACCAAGAAACGAAAGTACCTGGTAATTTAGTTGGCGTGCACGAGCTCTAGTAATTGGTCCAGTATGTATAGCAGCAGGGGCTGTGGGTGTAACAATTGTATTGATGTCCTCATCAGCTTTTGTGTGCAAAGAGGCATTATTTTCTTTCGAGGACGTGCCTTCCTCTTTGCCTCCTGCTGTCACTAACATTTTGCAGGAGTTCGCTGACGTCTTTCCACAAGACGTGCCACCAGGATTACCGCCTATTCGAGGGATTGAGCATCAGATTGACTTAATTCCCGGTGCTTCACTGCCAAACCGTGCACCATACCGTACCAATCCAGAGGAGACGAAGGAGATTATGCGTCAAGTACAAGAGCTTCTCGACAAAGGTTATATACGCGAATCCCTTAGTCCTTGTGCTGTTCCTATTATTCTAGTGCCGAAAAAGGATGGTACATCACGTATGTGTGTTGATTGTAGAGGCATTAATAATATTACTATTCGTTATCGTCATCCTATTCCTAGGCTAGATGATATGCTTGATGAATTGAGTGGCTCTACAATATTCTCCAAAGTTGATTTGCGTAGTGGCTACCATCAAATTCGTATGAAATTGGGAGATGAATGGAAAATAGCATTTAAAACTAAGTTTGGATTATATGAGTGGTTAGTCATGCCTTTTGGGTTAACTAATGCACCTAGTACTTTCATGAGATTAATGAACGAAGTTTTACATGCTTTCATTGGACGATTTGTGGTAGTTTACTTTGATGACATATTGATTTATAGCAGATCTTTGGACGAACATTTGGAACATTTACGTGCTGTTTTTATTGCTCTACATGATGCACGTTTGTTTGGTAACCTTGGGAAGTGCACCTTTTGCACCGACCGAGTATCTTTTCTTGGCTATGTTGTTACTCCACAGGGAATTGAAGTTGATAAAGCCAAGATTGAAGCTATTGAGAGTTGGCCGCAGCCCAAAACGGTCACACAAGTGAGGAGTTTTCTTGGCCTCGCTGGATTCTATAGGCGTTTTGTGAGAGATTTCAGCACCATTGCTGCACCTCTCAATGAGCTTACAAAGAAGGATGTGCCTTTTGTTTGGGGTACCGCACAGGAAGAAGCCTTCACGGTATTGAAAGATAAGTTGACACATGCTCCTTTACTCCAACTTCCTGATTTTAATAAGACTTTTGAGCTTGAATGTGATGCTAGTGGAATTGGATTAGGAGGTGTGTTATTACAAGATGGCAAACCTATTGCATACTTTTCTGAAAAATTGAGTGGGCCTAGTCTGAATTATTCTACTTATGATAAAGAATTATATGTTCTTGTTCGGACTTTAGAAACATGGCAACATTATTTATGGCCCAAAGAATTTGTTATACATTCTGATCATGAATCTTTGAAACATATTAAAAGTCAAGCTAAACTGAATCGTAGACATGCTAAATGGGTTGAATTCATTGAGACTTTCCCTTATGTCATTAAACACAAGAAGGGAAAAGAAAATGTTATTGCTGATGCATTGTCTCGTCGCTATACTATGCTTTCACAACTTGACTTCAAAATATTTGGTTTGGAGACCATCAAAGATCAATATGTGCATGATGCTGATTTTAAAGATGTAATGCAGAATTGTAAAGAAGGAAGAATGTGGAACAAGTTTGTTGTTAACGATGGATTTGTGTTTCGTGCTAACAAGCTATGCATTCCAGCTAGCACCGTTCGTCTTTTGTTGTTGCAGGAGGCGCATGGAGGAGGATTAATGGGACACTTTGGCGTGAAGAAGACGGAGGACGTACTTGCTACACATTTCTTTTGGCCAAAGATGAGACGGGATGTTGAGCGTTTTATTGCTCGCTGCACTACATGTCAAAAAGCTAAGTCACGACTCAATCCTCATGGTTTATATATGCCTTTGCCTGTACCTAGTGTTCCTTGGGAGGATATATCTATGGACTTTGTTTTAGGTTTACCTCGAACAAAGAAGGGGAGGGATAGCATATTTGTTGTCGTGGATAGATTCTCGAAAATGGCACACTTTATACCATGTCATAAAAGTGATGATGATGTTAATGTTGCTGATTTGTTCTTTCGTGAAATTATTCGCTTGCATGGTGTGCCAAATACTATTGTTTCAGATCGTGATACTAAATTTCTTAGCCACTTTTGGAGATGTTTATGGGCTAAGTTGGGGACTAAACTGCTTTTTAGTACTACTTGTCACCCCAAACTGATGGACAAACTGAAGTAGTCAATAGAATGTTGTCTACTATGCTTAGGGCTGTTTTGAAGAATAATAAGAAAATGTGGGAGGAATGCTTGCCTCATATTGAATTTGCTTATAATCGTTCATTGCATTCTACTACTAAGATGTGCCCTTTTGAAGTTGTGTATGGTTTCCTACCTCGTGCACCTATTGATTTGTTGCCTCTTCCATCTTCGGAGAAGGTTAATTTTGATGCTAAACAACGTGCTGAATTGATTTTAAAAATGCATGAGTTAACTAAGGAAAACATTGAGCGCATGAATGCTAAATATAAACTTGCTGGAGATAAGGGTAGAAAACATGTTGTGTTTGCACCTGGAGATCTTGTTTGGTTACATTTGCGTAAGGATAGATTTCCTGATGTGCGCAAATCAAAGCTAATGCCACGTGCTGATGGTCCCTTTAAGGTGTTAGAGAAAATAAATGATAATGCATATAAACTTGAGCTGCCTGCAGATTTTGGGGTTAGTCCCACTTTTAACATTGCAGATTTGAAGCCTTATTTGGGTGAGGAAGATGAACTTCCGTCGAGGACGACTTCATTTCAAGAAGGGGAGGATGATGAGGACATCAATACAATTGTTACACCCACAGCCCCTGCTACTATACATACTGGACCAATTACTAGAGCTCGTGCACGCCAACTAAATTACCAGGTACTTTCGTTTCTTGGTAATGATTCTAATGTTCATGAGAATATGATGCTGCCTAAATTGGATACATTTGTTTTGCTTACAAATGAAGGGCCTAGCTTGGAGAAGGATGAACATTGGAGCAAGAACAAGCATGGAGATGATGGCATGCGCAAGGGAAACAAGAACGGAGTTACAAGTGATGATTTCAGGACTTTGAAGCCACCATAATGGGTGCATGAAGCCTTGGACGAAATATACAAGATGCCACTTCATAAATTTCGTCCCGAGGCTATTTTAGGTGCTGCGTCACCTTTTTATTGTGCCAGGCCCATGTAATTTCGAAATACATAAGTATAGGCTATTTTTAGAGTCCGTATGTGTGGGGAAACAAGAGATAGGGTTGATTTCGGACCCCTCCACCAAGGGCCACGAAATTCCCCCCTCTTCCTCCATATATACAGCCCTTAGGGCATCGTTTAGACTTTGGGTTTTGTTTAGATTAAAAGTTCGCCATAGCTGCAACTTCGCGTACGTCGTTTGTGTTCAACGACCAGACAAAGGCGTCACAGAACCCCACCTTGATCAATAAAGCTTACATCTTATATTCGCAATATCCAGATTGCAATCTCAGTTTCTTGCTTGTTCTTCGTTTGCTCGCAGGAAACAGACCCTCGTGGTCAGGTTGATCGTGCTCCGGCGTGGTCAATAACCTCTCGGAGTTGGTTTAGCGATTGCTAAGGCGCGACGTCCTCGCACGTTCGTAGTCGGATCGTCAAAGTCGACTTCCACCAAAGCGATATCCATCATCTCATCGAAAGACGGGACACCTTTGCCTCTATCACCTCATTGTCGAGGGGGGGCTAACCCATCTGCAATATGCCGACGACACGATCGTAATGGTAGAAGGCTCGGACTAGGACACTACACATCTAAAGTTCCTCCTATGTTTTCAAGAGATGTCGGGACTGACCATAAACTTCGCAAAGAGTGAAGTAATGGTGTTGGGCTATTTCGTTGAGGAGTCTCACCGCATAGCTAATCGACTTAATTGTCGATTTGGGTCCTTCCTGACAACCTACCCCGGCATGCCGATTAGTGATTCCCAGATCCAGGAGAAGGACCTCCATCCTACAGTGGCCAAGGTTCAGCATAGGGTTGAGCCATTGCAAGGATGGTGGCTTTAGAAGGCAGCGAGGGTTGTACTTATCAACTCCTCCATAATTAGCCTACTGATGTACCTAATGGGATTCTATAGTTTGCACGAATCCCTCCATTAGGATATTGCTAAGTACCAATCCCGGTTCTTCTGGGCGGGGAAGGGTGATAAGCAGAAGGACAATATGGTTAAGTGGCCTGAGATCTGCAAACCCAAAGACCAGGGGGCTCGGGGTCATTCGTCCAAACAAATGAACATCACCCTCATGTCCAAGTGGCATCGGCGTATCGAGACCGGAGATGGGGGACTATGGCTCGACATTATCCGCGCTAAATATTTGCGTGGTCAGCTACTCGCCTTTGCCCCCAGAGCGGGCGGTTCCCAGTTCTGGCAATCAATCCCCAACTGTTGTCGGTTCTTCGAATAGGATCTTCAGTTAATGTTGGTTCGGGCACCAGCACCTTATTCTGGCTGGACCGGTGGTCTGGCAATAGGCCTTTTGCTGAACGATTCTACTCGCTCTATAGTATATGTACCCACCCTCAACTCACGGTTGGGGCGGCCCTGGCGGACCTTGGATGTGTGACGTTCAGACGTACCTTCAGTCCTTAGGAGCAAGTCCGGTGGGAGGAGATGTTGGAGTTTATCGCCCAGCACTCCCCCTCCCTAGAGCCTGACGTCGTACCTTGGCATCTCGAGCCAAGTGGCTTGTTTTCCACTAAGTCTCTCTATAAGACACTGTTGGCCACTCCAGGACCGCAGGAGCTGAATCTCCTTTGGGAGATTAAACTGCCAATGAAGATTCAGACCTTCCTTCGGCAATGGGTGTGTGGCCACCTACCCTCGGGTATGGAGGTGCTTAAACGCAATGGCCCTAGTGATGGGCAATGCCCTCTTTGCAACATGCCAGAGGATACCAACCACATCTTATTCCGTTGTCCGACCGCAATCTTCCTTTGGAGTTGCTTTCGGGATGTGGTAGGCGGGAATTGGTGCCGCAATAACCTCCCACATTTATTTTGCGAGGCCCTTAGTTCTCCTTGTGAGATCCGCCCATCCATATGGGTTGCCATAGGCGCACTAGCATGGACATTATGGAATGTGCATAATAAACTTGTGATCGAGCATGTGATTCCGCAGCGTGCGACTGATGCTATATACAAATTGTGTGGCTTCCTGCAGCTCTGTCGACCGCTTAGCAAGCGTCGACGTCGGGACTACATCGACATGATCATTGTCGACCTTCATTCCTCTGCAGGATCCCTCGCACCTTCCACCACCACCTAAGCTGGATTAGCTAGTCATTTATTTCTAGGGGTTTGTTGTGTTGTGCCCCTAGCCAGAGTTGTTTTGCTTTTTATGGCACTTGCTTCTTTTCACTTGTTTTGCTTTTTATGGCACTTGCTTCTTTTCTTTGTCCTTAAACTTACGACGTTATTGGATACTTGGTGCGGTTGCTTTATAATATAAAGCGGTGGAAACCCTTTGTCGTCATGAATATGCAGTTGGAAGAGTTTGACACATTGAAAGATGCGCACTAGATTTTCTGGAACATCCTAGGCGCCTAACACTGATGTCATCCTACATATCCTTTCTTTTTTGTGAATGGTCATTCTACATATCACGATCCATGATTAGTTGCAGGCGCAGGGAGGGTTCATCCCGCTTCGCATGTTAGACTATGGTCTGCCTCTCCATGTAAGCCTCCGTGCTCTCATTGCGAGCATCAGTAGCAGGCTTCTTGTCTGGCTGATCGCCTGATCTCGCTAGCCATTTCTTAAGATGTCATCTCTGGACGCAAATGATGTGTATCTGCAGGAAATACATTCGACCTGAAATATTGGGCAAAGTCCGTGAGACAGCTAC
This sequence comes from Triticum aestivum, assembly GCF_018294505.1. Taxonomy (NCBI): domain Eukaryota; kingdom Viridiplantae; phylum Streptophyta; class Magnoliopsida; order Poales; family Poaceae; genus Triticum; species Triticum aestivum. The sequence continues at coordinate 360,792 of NW_025228063.1, forward strand.
AGCAGAAATGTAACAGTTTCAAGTTTTATCAAACCCCTAAGCCTAAAAGCTGCTGCACTTTTTAAAATGCTGTGAACTAAACCATCTGCAGGTCGGCTCTAAACTTTAGAATGTTCAAAGAAATCTTTCAACTAAATATAATAAAAAAAGTTATTACTAAAGATATTTTACTGAATCCCAATAGGTTAACCAAATCACTAGCCAGCCCATACACTTGCATGGGCTTTCAAAGAGAGAAAGGTTCTGAAAAAAATGTAGTGTTACAAGGAAAACTTGTATGAATTAGATATATAGAAAATACTTGCAAATACGCTTTTTGATGACTATAACCAAAACATGTACCAGATTGCCTTGGTTGGCTAGAAAGCACCTAGAAAGCAATTAGATTCTTTTGATTAATGACTGATTAAGGTATCGCTGGGTACCTCAATGGTGGGCATACATGTTTGTTACATCTAGTACCTGAGTTCTAATTTCATCATCCACTTTAAGAATATGTTTCCTTTCCTGTTGGTCTATGTCTAATTACTGATTAGAAGGTTTACATGTAAGTGCACTCTTCCAATTTTGTTAGATACTTGCGACTATATGTATTACAATTACGTGATAGCATGATGACCTGATAGTTGTAAGAATGGTTGCAGCAAAAACTTTAGGCTTTATCATATTGCTATCTGGGGTTAGTTCGGAGACCATATACCAATTGTTATTGCTTAACTGGAATGCATTCTGTCCAGCATAAAATTTACAGAAAAACTTAAATTAAATCTGCACACATGTATCTTATCTGCAGCCATTTTTTGTGAAAGTTTGTCCCACACATATTGATAGACTTAATTGAAATTGATGCACACTGTTCAACATAACATGTATCTCTATATAAGACCTAATACATCCACAATCCTTCATATGAGATCCAAAACACACATAATGCGGATAGATAATTTTCTAGATAGATCTTTTTTGATTAACACGCAAATTTGTAACTATTTTCTCATATAAGATATATAAGATAGTAGCTTTACGAGAGACCCAATTGTTAGATGGACAACACTAGTTAGCAGCACCACACGGTGGTCTTCCCATGCGGTGGTTTCCTCCCACTCTCTTACATGCAACTACGAGGCCCACGTCCCCCCGTCGCTCCCATGCGGGCGACACGGGCGGATCGTGAACCCCTAGCGCTGCCGCCACAAAAAATCAATCCTCCTCTCCGCCGCTACCGGAGGAAGCTGCAGGGCGAAGCCGCTGCGGCCGACGGCGGCGGCGGGGACCTTGCTCGCGTCGTGGGGATGTCCTCAGGCACGACGGAGTCTCCCTTGGCGGTGGCGGTGGCGGCAGCGGCGATGTTTTGGGCGGCTGCTCGGTTCCGGCAGGTCAGGCCGGTGGCCAGCCTCCTCGTCTGCGCGCCGTATTGCTGCCGCTCGAGCGCGGCGCTGGAGTGCGGGGCGGGCCGGCACGGCGTGATGGCAGGCCGGCCGTTGCCGTTTTCATCAGATCTAGCGCCTGGAGCTGCGGGCTGTGGACAACGTGGGTTGTTGTCCTCCACCGTGACGTCGATGGCGTCGGCTTGGTGGAGGCAACGGTGTGGTGGCGGCCTTGTGCTCTTATCGCATCATGACAACGTTCTGGTTGATCGGTCCTCCTCGATCTGGCCGTCGACGTGTTCCGGAACTACTGCCGGAGATCTTGCCCAAGGATACCTGGATCGGATAGTATCCGGTCGTTTGCGTCCATATCAGCCTATGTGGCTCCAGGAGGGCGTGGCGCGAAGCTCTGCTATTTGTTTACACCATGGGACATGTCGGCATCTCGATTTCCATGGCATAGAAAACGGCGGAGAAAGTCTTGATGGCTGAGATTGGAGGATCAGTAAGGCGGAGGGGTCCTTGACAGCGATGGAGTAAGCCAGGTGTTTGATAACTTTCAGTACCAGCAGTGTCAAGTGGGGGCGACAACATTGGAGGATTTCATTTTTTGGTGGTGCTCCTCGGGTGCCGACTCGTGACTTTCAGGGTGAAAACCTAAGGTCTGGCCTTCAACGGTTGTGCCTGGCAATTGCCTTGTTGAAGGTATTGTTTTGAGAGCTCGGTCTTTCTTCAAGGTGAAAACCTATGATCTTGGATCGGGCGACGATGGCACGTGTGTACTGTTTCCTTCTTGAAGGCGTGTCGCTTTTGGAGACCTTTTATGTTTTTCAGGTGTCATCTTTGGTGGTGGTTTGTGTGCTGCTGCTGAGAGGAGTTGATCACTGTGGTGAGGTCTTTTTCTCATTTCTTTTTTGTTTTCTTTTCGGGTTGTGTGCATCCTGGATGTCTTCAAGACTTCTTGTTGCTGCAGAGGCTGGGTGTAATTGGTATCTTCGCGATATTAATATATTCCCCTTTTTAAAAAAATAACACATAAACATGACATCAGCAAAAGATTCTTTAAAATCCACATTTTTAAAAAGTTTTATCTAACAAAACCGTTAACCCGGTTGATGATCCACTTTCATCATTAGCTTCCCCGCGGCGAGCTCTTCAAAATGGATCCCATGTCGGCATATTTCTGTAACTTTTTTTTCGTCTATACTTGTTAGATTACTATCACTTACTTGCATATTATTACCTACTTAGTTGTCAGATTGAATTAACTTTGTTGCCAGATTGTTGAACGCAGAAAAGATATCGACTAAAAGGTGCAACACAAGGGTCCGGCGGCGCAGATCTACCGCCGGGAGGTTGCGCAGTGAGGAGCTGCAGCTAGGGCGGCACGGTGGAGCGACTTTGCTGTGAGGATGCAGGAGTGCGTCGGAGGCCGCTCGATCTTCTTCGTTCTCTAGCGGGCGCGTGGGGGCTTGGTCACGGTTGGGAACCGAGGTGGTTCGTGGCCTCGGGTGGCATTTCTCTAGTCCATGTTGGCATGGTGCTCGACAAGTGATGAGGACATCAATACCATTGTTACACCCACAACCCCTGCTGCTATACATACTGGACCAATTACAAGAGCTCGCACACGCCAATTGAATTATCAGGTACTTGCGTTTCTTAGTAACGATTCTAATGCTCATGAGAATATGATGCTGCCTAAATTGGATACATTTGTTATGCTTACAAATGAAGGGCCTGGCTTGGACAAGAAAGATGAACCTTGGAGCAAGTTCAAGCATGGAGATGATGGCATGTGAAAGGGGATCAAGAACGGAGTTAGAAGTGATGATTTCAAGACTTTGAAGCCACCATAAGGAGTACATGAAGCCTTGGACGAAATATACAAGATGCCACTTCATAAATTTCGTCCAGAGACTATTCTAGGTGCTGCGTCACCTTATTATTGGGCCAGGCCCATGTATTTTCGAAATACTTAAGTATAGGCTGTTTTTAGAGTCCGTATGTGTGGGGAAACAAGAGTTAGGGTTGGTTTCGGACCCCTCCTCCAAGGGCCACGAAATTCCGCCCTCTCTTCTCCATATATACAGCCCTTAGGGCATCGTTTAGACTTTGGGTTTTGTTTAGACTAAAAGTTCGCCATAGCTGCAACTTCGCGTACTTCGTTTGTGTCCAACGACCAGACCAAGACGTCACAGAACCCCGCCTTCGTTAATAAAGCTTTCCTCTTTTATTCGCAATATCCAGATTGCAATCTCAGTTTCTTGCTTGTTCTTCGTTTGCTCGCAGGAAATAGACTCTCGTGGTCAGGTTGATCGTGCTCCGGTGTGGTCAATAACCCTCGGAAGTTGGTTTAGCGATTGCGCGACGTCTTCGCACGTTCGTAGTCGGATCGTCAAAGTCGACTCCCACAGAAAACGATATCTATCTCATCGAAACATCGGGACACCTTCGCCTCTATCAACTGGTATTAGATTTCCAGGTTGCTCGGTGAGATTTTACAGTTTTTCATAGTTTAGATCGAGTCTGTTCTTCATACCTACAGTCCACGAAAAAGCCAAAAAAATTAGGGTTAGGTTGAAGTGGCGCCAAGCTTCTGGCATTCTCTGTGACAAGAGAGTGCCACAAAAGCTAAAAGGCAAGTTCTACAGGACGGCGGTTCGACCCGCAATGTTGTATGGCGCGGAGTGTTGGCCGACTAAAAGGCGACATGTTCAACAGTTAGGTGTGGCGGAGATGCGTATGTTGAGATGGATGTGGCCACACGAGGAAGGATCAAGTCCGGAATGATGATATACGAGATAGAGTTGGGGTAGCACCAATTGAGGAGAAGCTTGTCCAACATCGTCTGAGATGGTTTGGGCATATTCAGCGCAGGCCTCCAAAAGCTCCAGTGCATAGCGGACGGCTAAAGCGTGCGGAGAATGTCAAGAGAGGGCGGGGTAGACCGAATTTGACATGGGAGGAGTCCATTAAGAGAGACCTGAAGGATTGGAGTATCACCAAAGAGCTAGCTATGGACAGGGGTGCGTGGAAGCTTGCTATCCATGTGCCAGAGCCATGAGTTGGTTGCGAGATCTTATGGGTTTCACCTCTAGCCTACCCCAACTTGTTTGGGACTAAAGGCTTTGTTGTTGTTGTTGTTTTGTTGTTGTCATCATATTCGAACCAATCTGAACCTTTGCATAATCTTTTTAGGGTTTTGCATTGTTCAATTTGCGGTTGCATCGTCGTGTCTAGTTGCTGGTCTTAGCGTCTAGTTTCCTTTAGAGTTTCGATTTCTGTTCACAAGTTGTCACGCCGCCGCCGCACCATCGTCATCGTTCCTACCACATACCACCACCACCAACATATTCCTTACTGCTGCCATATACATCCACCTGTCCACCACCAATCCGAGTCAACATATACATCCGCCTGTCCACCAACAATCCGAGTCCACATATACATCCGCCTATTGATGAGGACATCAATACAATTGTTACACCCACAGCCCCTGCTGCTATACATACTGGACCAATTACTAGAGCTCGTGCACGCCAACTAAATTACCAGGTACTTTCATTTCTTGGTAATGATTCTAATGTTCATGAGAATATGATGCTGCCTAAATTGGATACATTTGTTTTGCTTACAAATGAAGGGCCTAGCTTGGAGAAGGATGAGCATTGGAGCAAGAACAAGCATGGAGATGATGGCATGCGCAAGGGGAACAAGAACGGAGTTACAAGTGATGATTTCAGGACTTTGAAGCCACCATAATGGGTGCATGAAGCCTTGGACGAAATATACAAGATGCCACTTCATAAATTTCGTCCCGAGGCTATTTTAGGTGCTGCGTCACCTTATTATTGGGCCAGGCCCATGTAATTTCGAACTACATAAGTATAGGCTATTTTTAGAGTCCGTATGTGTGGGGAAACAAGAGATAGGGTTGATTTCGGACCCCTCCACCAAGGGCCACGAAATTCCCCCCTCTTCCTCCATATATACAGCCCTTAGGGCATCGTTTAGACTTTGGGTTTTGTTTAGATTAAAAGTTCGCCATAGCTGCAACTTCGCGTACTTCGTTTGTGTTCAACGACCA
>NW_025228063.1:367899-373134 GCF_018294505.1 Triticum aestivum
AAAAAAGAGTGCAAAAAAAAAAGAGCGAAAAAAAAATTCAGAGTGTGCTTTTCCCTTGTTTACGTGCCGCGCCGTGATTTTGTTGGTGTTCTAGGCTCGCGTCTCTAGCACAGTCTAGCCTAGGACCAGCACAGTACCGTCGTTGAGTGTTTATTCAACTTTGCATCTCTGAATTGATTATTGCTGACCCTTTTTGCTACCATACTATAAGCCTTCCCAGCTCCACATACATCTACGTCGTGTGTTCGACTCTCCCTGGTAATCGCTCTATCCAAGCTTTGAGAGTTTTTGACTACAACGGTTGCCGATCACCACCTGCTGCTGGGTAAGAACTGGTAAGAATTTGAGATTTGCTTGACGGATTTGTGATACACCACCACCACTTCTTAGTAGTCTGTAGGATCATATTCTTGTGTGTTTCTATTGCTGCTAACCATGCCAGGATCACAAGCCGACGAGATTGACTGGGAGAACTTATCGAACAAGGAGCTTCATGATAAGTTTCAGCAAATGATGACTGAACAGGTACAAGATGTGCTGAACAATTTTGAAGAGGCCATGGAGAAGATCACTGGCCTTGAGAAGACGTCCGAAACAAAGCTTGATAACAGATTTAATGAACTGCTTGCGCGTCTTCCACCACCGGCTGCACCTGTCGCACCTCTGCAACAACAACAACTACGCCCCCTTCCGAATCAGTATGGACGAGCACAGCGTGTTCCTATTGAGACAGGACAAACTTCTGGTGCCGCTGCTACTGCTGTTGGTGCTTCTTTGGCTCCTGCTACTGCTCCTGCTGGTACCCAGGAGGATGATGAGTATGCGGGTGATTATGAGGATGAGGTTGATCAAAATTAGATCTACGAGCAGCCACCAGCACCACCACCAGCAGGTCGACCTCAGGTATATATTCGTCATGGTAGGCCTGCACCACCACCTCAGGTACGCGATGATGTCCATATTCCTAAACTGAAATTGAATATTCCACCATTTGAGGGTAGATATGTTCCAGATATATATCTTACTTGGGAGTTAGAAACTGAACAACGATTTACATGTTTACAATATCCTGAGGAGAGACGAGTTGCTGCTGCTGTTTGTGCTTTCACTAGTTTTGCATGTGTATGGTGGTCTGAACATTGTAGATTATATCCTATTCCAACTACTTGGGCTGCTTTGAAAACTGCTATGCGTACGCGTTGGGTTCCACCATATTATCAACGTGAATTGCTTCAAAAATTGCAGCGTTTAAGACAAGGGAAAAATTCTGTAGAAGAATATTATCAGGAATTACAAACTGGCATGATTAGATGTGGTATTGTTGAGGAGAATGAAGCTATGCTTGCACGTTTTCTGGGTGGATTAAATAGAGAGATTCAGACCATTTTAGACTATAAGGAGTATACTAATATCACTCGTTTATTCCATCTTGCTTGTAAAGCTGAACGTGAAGTGCAAGATCGACAAGCATTGGGGCGAACTAACTTTTCTGCAGGCCGACCTTCATCATGGACACCACGTGTATCTTCTACTTCAACTGCACCAGCACCTCCATCCGGTGCCACCTCCAGCCGTGATACAAGAAAACAGGCACAACCACCATTATCTGCCAAGAGCGCACCTGCGGGGCCTGCACAGCGTTCTTCTTCTTCCATGGCATCAACAGGGCACACAAGTGATATTATTTGTCGTCGTTGTAAGGGAGGAGGTCATTATGCGAGGGAATGCAAATCTCTGCGTGTGATGATTGCTACCGCGGATGGTGGATATGAGTCCGCTAGTGACTATGATGAGGAGACATTGGCTCTTATTACACGTGAAGAACATGGTGGAGATGATTCTGATCATGAGACGCAATACATGGCTCCTGAAGACGCTGACAGGTATGAATGTTTAGTTGCTCAACGTGTTTTGAGTGTGCAGGTCACACAAGCTGAGCAAAATCAGAGGCACAATTTGTTCCATACCAAGGGAGTTGTGAAGGAACGTTCTGTGCGCGTCATAATAGACGGAGGGAGCTGCAACAACTTGGCTAGCATGGTGATAGAGGCGGGGTGTCCCGATCTTTCGATGAGATGATAACTATCGATTTGGTGGAGACGACTTTGACGATCCGACTACAAACGTGCACGACGTTGCGCCTTAGCAATCGCTAAACCAACTCCGAGAGGTTATTGACCACGCTGGAGCACGATCAACCTGACCACGAAGGTCTATTCTTGCAAGCAATCGAAGAACGAGCAAGAATATGATAAAGCAATCTGAATATTGCGAATATATGTGAAGTATAGATAATGGTGGGGATCCGGAAGCGGTCTTGGTCTGGTCGTGGGACACAAACGAAGTACACGAAGTTGCAATGGCTAACTTTTAACTAAACAAATCCCAAGGAAACGCTACTAGATGGATCTACTTATATAGGAGCAAGGGGTGGCGGCCAAGGAGGTGGGAGGACGTCCCAAGGCAGCCCAAAACTAAATCTAGGTCGTACAAGGCCAATGGGCCCAAGTGGAGGTGATGTAACACCTTTGGACTTGTAGTTTGACTCGGATTCTGCTGCAGCATCAGATTGTTTCGTCCACAACTCAACGCTCCGGACGAATTTGAAGGTGATTCCAATTGGGTTGGAAAGTGCACGAAATCTAGTTTCCAACAAAAAAAGAATCACCCAATTCGGAGTCCGTATGAAAGACTTGTGTGCGTTTTGAGTCAGGTATGTCTGTGCAGTCCGAATCTGAATCCAGAACGTGAGAGACTTGGACTCTATCTTCTCTTGGGCCAAAAGTGACGTGAGAGAACTTTTTGGACAGCAAATAAACATCTCTTTCTTCCTTATCTTCATATGTGGATTGTACAAATGTCCCATACACCTGCAATTAGACAAAACACAAAAGTGTGTGAAGTATTTTTGTTCTGGATAACATAAATAGATTATTGAATAGTTTGCACTAGAAATCACCTGACAAATATGCATATATGCAATATTTTTGGTCATATCCAAGGTAGTCATGTCCTCATCATCCTCCCCTTCTTGAAAATAAAGCCGTCCTCGGCGTTGCTTAATCTGAAATGTGGCTAACAAAAGAGACAAGGTGTACATGTTGTATATGTATATGTCATCCATTTTTACTTCCCTTGATTTTTGCATATATGACACATAAATATATGAGTAACTTGCATAGTTCATAAAATCTAAAGCCAAAAAATTAGCACAAGAAGTAGAAGGCATGAAAATATTGCAACTCAGTTTGCACATATAAGTGAAGCTCTTATTCATTTCAAAAGATTGACAATGTTCATCATTAAACCATCCCAACATTGGTGAATAAACCTTACTTGCATCAAATTTACATGCTACAACATGCTTAAATAAGCAAACATGCAATAAGTCATTCAACACAGAATCATCACCAAGATTAGAGGTCATATCAAAATGATTAAACATTGGTTCTTTTGCATCAATAGTTAATTCAATGGGTGCACTCAAAATTGTTGGTATTTCAGTTGTTTGATCACATGGCAAAGTCAAATTATCAACATAGTCCTCTAAAATAGGTGGTGTGATCAAAGTAGTGGGTAGCTCATCAGATGGTGCATTCAAATTGACAAGGCATTCATCATTCTCATGTAGAGATGGAAGATCAGTACCTTTGTCATTACCTCTTATGATCAACTCAGATGATGTAGCCACTCTCAGGGGCGATGTGTCACATGGTGGAGGTGATGTAGTCCTGACAACAATGGATGTGGTTGTCATAGTATGCCTAGTAGTTGAAGGAACAATCATATCAACTCTTGGAATGTGCACCGTGCGCTTGTTCTCCTCGTGGTCAACACGTCGTTTTATTTCCTGTTCAGCTTTGCAAGTAAGATGAAACAAATGGTCCATAGGATAACACTCTTCATGAATTAGTATCTCTTGAATATCACGGTTTAATCCTCCCCAAAATCTATCCATAAAATCATCTTCACTTTCTTCTAAAGAGGAATGCAACAAGGTAGTTTGTAAATCATCATAATATTTTGTTACAGTTTCACTACCTTGTTTTAAGTGTTGCAACTTCTTAATCATGTCACGAGTATAATAAGCAGGGACGAAAGTATGTCGCATGGCAAGTTTCAAATCATCCCAAGTAGTAGGTATATAATCAGGGTGTAACCGACAATATTCACTCCACCAAACCAAAGCATAACCAGTGAAAGAACCAACCACAACCTTAACCTTTTTATGTTCATCGAAATTATGGGAAGCAAATATATTTTTTATGTCGAACTCCCATTCAATATATAAAGCAGGTTTAAAACGGCCATTAAATGGTGGTATAGATACATTAACCTGATCATGTGCACTTGGATGTTTGTGCACCTCTCGTGACGGTTGTGGTATTTGCAAAGGTGGTGGCACGTCCCCCGCGATCGACAAAGCCCATGAATTGACTCTGGATCCTGTCATGATTAGTAGAACAAGAAACAATACCTAAAAATAATGTTCCTATAACTACTAGGATGTGGTGATAAAACGCTCACAGTAAAGCAAATATCAATGTCTTACAAGTTCTTACCATGCAGCAGGCGGTGATCGGCAACCAGCGGTGTCAAGTAACTCCGAATATTGAGTAAAGCGATTGCCAGGGGAGCGTACGTATACACGGTGTAGAAATATGTGGAGCTGGGTTGGCTATATATGGTAGCAAAAGACTAGCAATAATCAATTCAAAGATGCAATGTTGAATAAACGCTCAACGACGGTACTGTGCTGGTCCTAGGCTAGACCGTACTAGAGACGCGAGCCTAGAACACTAATGAGGTCACGGCGTAGCACAACAAGCATCAATGAAGGATACTAAGTAGCTCTTGACAGCAAGATATAAGTGAAGATCACAACAGCAGTGAAGATAATGAGGCGAAACAACAGCCAAGCAGGATATATCAACAACTTTGTCTCCAACTTTCCTCTGAAAAAGTTTGTGCCGATTTTTTTGTTTTTTTTTTCTTCTCTCTTTTTTTTTTCTCACACTTTTTTTTCTTTCTCTCCTTTTTTTTTCTCTGACTTTTTTTTCCTTTTTATTCTCTCGTTTTTTTTCTCTCTTTTTTTCTCCCTCTTTCCAAAACAAACTAGATAAGATGCAGATTGGATCAAGTGAAGATGTGAACAATCTCAACTATTATTATGACAATGAATGGTGGGTAGCACGTGGTGGAAATTGATGGATGGGTGGTGGACAGCGGAAGAGA
>NW_025228063.1:378554-381937 GCF_018294505.1 Triticum aestivum
CAAGAGATAGGGTTGATTTCGGACCCCTCCACCAAGGGCCACGAAATTCCCCCTCTTCCTCCATATATACAGCCCTTAGGGCATCGTTTAGACTTTGGGTTTTGTTTAGATTAAAAGTTCGCCATAGCTGCAACTTCGCGTACTTCGTTTGTGTTCAACGACCAGACAAAGGCGTCACAGAACCCCACCTTGATCAATAAAGCTTTCATCTTATATTCGCAATATCCAGATTGCAATCTTAGTTTCTTGCTTGTTCTTCGTTTGCTCGCAGGAAACAGACCCTCGTGGTCAGGTTGATCGTGCTCCGGCGTGGTCAATAACCTCTCGGAGTTGGTTTAGCGATTGCTAAGGCGCGACGTCCTCGCACGTTCGTAGTCGGATCGTCAAAGTCGACTTCCACCAAAGCGATATCCATCATCTCATCAAAAGATCGGGACCCTCGCCTCTATCACCTATCCACCACCAATCCGAGTCCACATATACATCCGCCTGTCCACCACCAATCCGAGTCCACATATATATCTGCCTGTCCACCACCAATCCGAGTTCTTTTCATATTAGGTTTGTTTTCAGGATCCATCTAGTTTTAGGATTTTTCCCTATCCTATTTTTAGGCTTTTCTGAGTCTTTTGAGCCACGTGACATCATAGTGATTTTTTGTCGCACTTTTTCGTCGTCGCTACCCTGATTTCTGAAAAAAAAATCAAAAAAAAAATCATGTCCATCCTGTCAGTTTGACGAGGGAAGAGTTTTGAGACACTCGCCATTATAGTGTTTTTTCGCAAAAAAAAAGAGGAGCGCAAAAAAAGAAGCGCCAAAAAAACAGCGTGAAAAAAAAAGTTCCAGAGTGTGCTTTTCCCTTGTTTACGTGCAGCGCCGTGATTTTGTTAGTGTTCTAGGCTCGCGTCTCTAGCACGATCTAGCCTAGGACCAGCACAGTACCGTCGTTGAGCGTTTATTCAACTTTGCATCTCTGAATTGATTATTACTGACCCTTTTTGCTACCATATTATAAGCCTTCCCAGCTCCACATACATCTACGTCATGCGTTTGATTTTCCCTGGTAATCGCTCTATCCAAGCTTTGAGAGTTTTGACTACGACGGGTACCGATCACCGCCTGCTGCTGGGTAAGAACTGGTAAGAATTTGAGATTTTCTTGACGGATTTGTGACACCCACCACCACCTCTTGTTAGTAGTCTGTAGGATCATATTCTTGTGTGTTTCTATTGCTGCTAACCATGGCAGGATCACAAGCCGACGAGACTGACTGGGAGAACATGACAATAAGGAGTTGCATGATAAATTTCAGCAAATGATGAGTGGACAGGTGCAAGATGTGCTAAACAGATTTGAAGAGGCCATGAAAAAGATAGATGGCATGGACAAGACGTTCGAAACAAAGCTGAATAACAAGTTTAATGAATTGCTCGCGTGTCTTCCCACCAACACCACCGGCTGCCCCTAACGCACCTCTTCAACAGCAACAACAACAGCAGCAGCAGCAGCAACACCGGAGCAACAACAACAACAACAACAACAACATGGTGTGCCAAATACTATTGTTTCAAATCGTGATACTAAATTTCTTAGCCACTTTTGGAGATGTTTATGGGCTAAGTTGGGGACTAAAATGCTTTTTAGTACGACTTGTCACCCCCAAACAGATGGACAAACTGAAGTAGTCAATAGAACATTGTGTACTATGCTTAGGGCTGTTTTGAAGAATAATAAGAAATTGTAGGAAGAATGCTTGCCTCATATTGAATTTGTTTATAATCGTTCATTGCATTTTACTACTAAGATGTGCCCTTTTAAAGTTGTGTATGGTTTCCTACCTCGTGCACCTATTGATTTGTTGCCTCTTCCAACTGAAGTAGTCGACTTTGACGATCCGACTACGAACGTGCGAGGACGTTGCGCCTTAGCACTCGCTAAACCAACTCCGAGAGGTTATTGACCACGCCGGAGCACGATCAACCTGACCACGAGGGTCTGTTTCCTGCGAGCAAACAAAGAACAAGCAAGAAACTAAGATTGCAATCTGGATATTGCGAATATAAGATGAAAGCTTTATTGATCAAGGTGGGGTTCTGTGACGCCTTTGTCTGGTCGTTGAACACAAACGAAGTACGCGAAGTTGCAGCTATGGCGAACTTTTAATCTAAACAAAACCCAAAGTCTAAACGATGCCCTAAGGGCTGTATATATGGAGGAAGAGGGGGGGGGGAATTTCGTGGCCCTTGGCGGAGGGGTCCGAAATCAACCCTATCTCTTGTTTCCCCACACATACGGACTCTAAAAATAGCCTATATGATAGAGGCAAAGGTGTCCCGTCTTTCGATGAGATGGTGGATTTGGCTTTGGTGGAAGTCGACTTTGACGATCCGACTACGAACGTGCGAGGACGTCGCGCCTTAGCAATCGCTAAACCAACTCCGAGAGGTTATTGACCACGCCGAAGCACGATCAACCTGACCACGAGGGTCTGTTTCCTGCGAGCAAACGAAGAACAAGCAAGAAACTAAGATTGCAATCTGGATATTGCGAATATAAGATGAAAGCTTTATTGATCAAGATGGGGTTCTGTGACGCCTTTGTCTCTATCAAGTGGTATCAGATTTCCAGGTTGCTCGGTGAGATTTTACAGTTTTTCGTAGTTTAGATCGAGTCTGTTCTTCATACCTATAGTCCACGAAAAAGCCAAAAAAAATTAGGGTTAGTTCATCCCATCCGAACCAATCTGAGCCTTGCATAATCTTTTCTGTATTTGCTTTGTTGAATTTGCGGTTGCATCGTCGTGTTCAGTTGCTGGTCTTAGCGTCTAGTCTTTTAGAGTTTCGAGTTCTGTTCACAGGTTGTCACGCCGTCGCCGCACCATCATCATCGCCCCTGCCATCTACCACCACCGCTCCGAATCCGTATCCATATACCACCACCAATCCGTGTCCATATACCACCACCGATCCATATCCATGTACTACCACCGCTGCCATATACCACCACCATATATCCACCACCAATCCGAGTTCCTTGCTTATTAGGTTTGTTTTCGGGATCAATCTAGATTCCGATTCGTGTTTCCTTGCTGGAGTAGGTTTCGGAAAAAAAAAAGTGTCGGGTAGCCACGCTCCGTTTAGGCCCAAAATTTTTCGAAAACACATTTTTCGAAAAAATTTCTGGCTATCCTATTTTTAGGTGTTTCTGAGTGTTTTGAGACAGGTGCCATTATAGGAAGTTTTTTTTGACCCGTTTCCAGTTTTTGGGTCCGGGCAGTCGAAAAAAAAAAAAATTGGTCGAAAAATTTCGTGCCCATCCTGTCAGTTTGAGCTAGGAAGAGTTTTGAGACACTCGCCATTATAGTGATTTTTCGCAAAAAAAAA